>NC_087193.1:10904783-10914783 GCF_035594125.1 Scylla paramamosain | reverse complement strand
AGTTTCCCCTCAATGTATTCATGTCACCTGGGCTTCTCGTGTTGCGACTCCGTAAGTGCGCTGCTGGTTCAAAGATGAGATGAGCGGGTAAGAAATGCAGTGAAAAATAAGACAGTCTATCTTAAACTACACAAAAGAACACGAGTAAAAAAAAAAAATGCAAATGAGACGAACCACTAAGGAATATAATAAGGAAACAGAAGGTAAAGGACTATTTTCTTTAAATGCACAAGAGAGAGAGAGAGAGAGAGAGAGAGAGAGAGAGAGAGAGAGAGAGAGAGAGAGAGAGAGAGAGAGAGAGAGAGAGAGAGAGAGAGACCCACACAGCGACAGACAAGGGAAAGTAAAACAGTGTTGGAACGTCCTTCAAGCAATATCAGCGTTGCTACATCACGTGCTGGTTCAACACGTGGCCTACAGAACACACCTCCCTCTGAAGTGACGCTGACACCACTCACCCTGCCACTAAGTTGAAATGAGCATCTGTTGAGCAATACAGGGACTTTAATCTGGCTTTGTTTACTTACTTCTCCTTCATCTATTGACTCCTTCACACAACACACCAACACTCCTTCATCCTGCTTCTGTTCTGAGTTGAAATTGAAATCTATTAAGCAATATAAACACTAAAATCTGCATATGTTTACGTACTAATCTCCTAATGATGATACTGTTTCCCCTTCATCTATCGACGCTTCCTAACAATATACTAAACACCACGCCACCTGTTAAATAATATGAACACTAAAGTCTATGGTTCTATTTACGTGAATACTTTCCTATACGAGGTCCTTTTGTTTGAGAGCTCACCTGTGTTTCCAAAAGCCTCAAATTGACAATCTAAGCGCTTCTATGAATGGAGGAAGAGAAAATGGAGAAAGGGAGGAGAAAAGGTAAAGTAAGATGTTCAAATATACCTCTCTCTCTCTCTCTCTCTCTCTCTCTCTCTCTCTCTCTCTCTCTCTCTCTCCTACGCCACCCACACCCAACTTTCCTCACCTTGATGTTTCTCTTGATATATTCCCTCAGGCAAAAATACAAGTGTTCCGGAAGAAAGAAGTATACAAGGGCTTTGGTTTTCTCTGACTCCGTGACTCACCTCCAAGGACACGTGATTACTGGGTGTGGAGAGAGAGAGAGAGAGAGAGAGAGAGAGAGAGAGAGAGAGAGAGAGAGAGAGAGAGAGAGAGAGAGAGAGAGAGAGAGAGAGAGAGAGAGAGAGAGAGTCACGCCACGCCAAGCATCATATAATTTCCTTTCATGCATTCAACTCAATCTGAAAGTGTCATCGAGTCATCATAATACCAGAAATAGTGTCACAGTACTACGAGTAATGTCATAATGGTAACAAGGTAGTTATGTTATATAATTAGGCATAACTATTATATTATTCCATACCGTGCTTGCGTAATTAGCGTAACTACCGCTAAACCATTACGTTCATTTTAAATCGAAAGAAAAAAAAAACACTTCCTTGTATAAATTAGTTATGTATTCTACTTTTATTTTTATTTATTTGTATTTGCGTTTTGTTAATTTAATGTTTTTTTTTCAGTTACCTTTCTTTGTGCGTTAATTTATTGTATTTCCTTCTACTTTAATTGTATTTCACTATATTTCCAAGGTTTATCAGTCTCTTCATGCTTTCTTTTTACCCCTTCATTTACTTTTCTTCGTATTGACTTACTACATTATCTATTTTTTTTTTATTTATTTGATTCTATTTTCTTTTACCTTTCCTGCAACTTTCCCAAGGTTTCAGTAAGTCAGGTGTGTTTTTTATTCCTTCATTTACTTGCATTTACTGTGTGTCAACGTATTTGTTTCTGCTTTTTATCAATTTCCTTTTACCTTTTATGTAACTTTCTCCAGGTTTAAATAAGGCAGAACTGATTTACTTTTACACCTTCACTTCACTTTCACGAGTCATCCTCCAGGGGCAGCCACGTGTAAGCATGATGGGTTCTTGTATATTCCCTTATTTTCTCGTTTTTATATAGCCCAAGTCAGTATTGCCAGTCATCAGCACTCAGCATCAACTCAGCACCAAGCCACGCCCTCCAGCGTTGGTGATTCGAAACAGCAAGAAGTGCGTTTCGAAGCAGTGCAGTAAATAAGATTGACGATGAACGCACGATTCAAAGCTTGTATCGAATCGCATCTCACTGACAGAACCGTTCGAATTATTGTTCTGTTATTTTTTTTTCAATAGTTCTCATCTTGAAAATAAATAAATAAAATAAACAAAATAAAGAGTATGGCCTATTTAAGGTGATGATGGTTAGGGTAAGTCCTCCATGACTATAGTACAACAAAGGGTACAAATTAGGAAGATAACAATATATACGTTGAGAATATGACTGTAATGTTTCATAATCTCTTCTTGAGCTATTGAAGAAGTTAGGAAGGTTAAGAGTGATACTGAAATGCTTACTGCTCTCTTCTTACGCTAGTGAAGGGGGAGGAGAAGTTAGGAAGGTTAGGAGTGATACTGAAATGCTTACTGCTCTCTTCTTAAGCTAGTGAAAGGGGAGGAGAAGTTAGGAAGGTTAGGAATGACAGTGAAATGCTTGCTGCTCTCTCCTTAAGCTAGTGAAGGGGGAGGAGAAGTTAGGAAGGTTAGGAGTGATACTGAAATGCTTACTGCTCTCTTCTTAAGCTAGTGAAAGGGGAGAAGTTAGGAAGGTTGGGAACGATAGTGAAATGTTTGCTGCTCTCTCCTTAAGCTAGTGAAGGGGAGGAGAAGTTAGGAAGGTTGGGAACGATAGTGAAATGTTTGCTGCTCTCTCCTTAAGCTAGTGAAGGGGGAAGGAGGAGTTAGGAAGGTGACTAAGTTAGGAATATGTCTGACAGGAGGTGGAGAAGCAAGAGGTAGAGGAGGAAGGATGTGGTATGGTGTTCTGGAAGGCACAGGAAGAGAGAGAGCAATAAAAAGTAGAGTTGCGTGAACCGAACAATAACCCCCTCCCTTAAACACACACACACACACACACACACAAACGGGCCACTTCATTCATAAACCAATTAAACGTATGCTAAATAGGTACGACCCACGTCAGGTGAACATCTAATAAAAAAAATGCAGTGGGCCTTTTTTTTATTTGTTGACACTGGCTGGTGCCCTTCCTATATATATATATAAAAAAAGGCAGAAGTCGTACTTAAAGATCACAGCCATCATCAGGTGGTCGTGGTGGGCGTGGTCGTGATGAGGTCAGGAATACGGGGAATCGTGAGAAGGTGCTTGGGTCATACTAGTAAGGTTAAAAGGTCACGCAAAGGGAGCCTCTGCCCCGCCCTGTGAATCAACGACTAACGGTGCGGCAAAGGGCTTCATCCTGCCGCAGGTAATGACACCGTCACCGTCATCACCGCTACGCACATCATTCAAGGTTTAATAAAGATGGCTCCTTAACTGTTGCTATTATCGTAAGTGCCTTCCTCTCAAGCTGTTGTCTGTTATCACGTGTTTTGCTTCCTCATGCATATGTGATAATGATTGCTATTACTGCTCCTGGTGGCGTGGTGGCTGCTGCAACATAAGGAAAGCTGTACCAAGTAGTCGGGCCTACTACTACGAGTACTACTGCTACTACTACTACTACTACTACTACTACTATACTTCACCACCACATCATTCTCCTCCTCCCACTACTACTACTACTACTACTTACTAATGGATGAAATATCGAGCTCATATTTTGTGACAAGTTGTAGTCTCACGTGAGAGAGAGAGAGAGAGAGGAGAGAGAGAGAGAGAGAGAGAGAGAGAGAGAGAGAGAGAGAGAGAGAGAGAGGAAGAGAGAGAGAGAGAGAGAGAGAGAGAGAGAGAGAGA
The DNA here is from genome assembly GCF_035594125.1 of Scylla paramamosain. Lineage (NCBI taxonomy): Eukaryota > Metazoa > Arthropoda > Malacostraca > Decapoda > Portunidae > Scylla > Scylla paramamosain. Next base: position 10,910,947 of record NC_087193.1, on the reverse strand, counting down.
GAGAGAGAGAGAGAGGCGAGTCCAGTCACCTCATACGAAGAGAAAGTCACATTGCAACAAAATTCACCTGTACCATCACCATCACCACCACTACAACTACAACTACTACTACCACCACCACCACCACCCAGTCACCGCTACAACCACAACAACTAACCACTTTGTGTTTTACTACGAACTACTACTACAAACAACCACTACCGGGTATACCAACGTAGCGAACACACACACACACACACACACACACACACACACACACACACAAGGTCTCTCCAAAACAGGTTCCCTATACCATAAAACGAAGGTAAAGAGGAGAACATGGAATTCAAGGCCTACAAGAGAGAGGAAGAAATGGAAGAAAAGAGGAAGGAAGAGAGGGAAGAAGAGATGGAAGAAAACAGGAAAGGAGAGAGGACTGAAGAATGGGCGGAAGAAAAGAAGAGAAGGAAGAGTGAAAAGTGAGGAAAGAGGGGAATAAGAAAGGGAGGACGAGAGGAAAACAGGAGAAAGAAGAAAGGGAAGCAGAGGGAATAAGATAGATAAGAGAGTGAAGAAGAGAGGGAGATGGGAAGACCGTGACCTCTCTCTCTTCCCACGGGGGCTACAGGTGGCTGGTACGCCCTGGACCTGACCCTGAAGGACCAGACACGCAGACACACGCACACACGCACACACCAGGAAAACAAACGAGCAAATATATAATGAAACAGTACTAGGTTTTGTTCCATAAAGGATTAATTACCTCCTTTGTTCTTCAGATGTTAGTTCTTATGGTTTTAAAGGAACAGGTGAAGATACCAGTTAAATTTAATCAAGAACACCTGCTTTTGTTCTGCAAAGGATTTATTTCGTTCTTAGGATATTAGTCTTTGGGTCTTAAAGGAAGAGGAACGCTATACGACACATTACAAAGGACAACACGTAAGTCAGTTTAGCGATATAACGAGAGAGGCGAGACTGAAATGGTTCGGGCATGTCAGAAGGGATAAGACGTATGTTGGAAGAAGGAATCTGGATATGGACGTAAATGGTAAGAGGAAGACTGAAAGAGAAGATTTATGGATGCTGTGGAAGAAGACATGCAAGTGGTGGGTGCGACAGGAAGGCGCAAAAAATCGACGTAATGGAGAAGGACGATCCGATGTAGCGATCCCTAACGAGAGCCGCAGAAAGGAGATTGTTGTCTGTAGGGCTCTCTTTCTCTTCCTTTCCCATCGTCACAAGGATAAACTGGATCTCAATGCACCAGTATCCTCCACCTCACGCCGCCCCCCTCCCCCTCCCTCAAGTGTTACAGCCTCCGGTACATGACACTACCACAAATGCATCACTTGGTAACGTACATCAACAGAAATACACCAGTCATTCACCAGTTTGGATGATCACCTTTGGCTCTGCTCTTCAAGGACTGGCACTTATATATTTTTTTTTTATACCATTTTGTGACCCTTGGCCAGTTACGTGAAAAAAGAAGGGGGAAACTACGAAAAAAAAAAAGTTTCCTCTCAGTATTTCCACCAGTACTTACTAGCTGTCAGAAATTTGGTCACTGCAGGAGCGCAACGTGTTATCTTCGTTTATCTCACGTCCATAACAACACTCCCAGTTAATAATAATAAAAATAATAATAATAATAATAATAATAATAATAATAATAATAATAAAAATAATAATAATAATGAAAACCAACAGCATCTGAGACTGCACGTCGTACCTTTCTAAACAAACTGCCGTACCCAATCACTTTTTTTTACCTAAACTTACTCTCAAAAAAAAAAAAACTGAGAAACTGCATTCTCACTGTAATATTTTAGAGAGAGAGAGAGAGAGAGAGAGAGAGAGAGAGAGAGAGAGAGAGAGAGAGAGAGAGAGAGAGAGAGAGAGAGAGAGAGAGAGAGGAGAGAAAGTATTGTGATGGTCGCGAGATAAGAGGAGAATTTGACGTGGCTGGTTTTCTGCCCTGAAGCGATGAGAGAGAGAGAGAGAGAGAGAGAGAGAGAGAGAGAGAGAGAGAGAGAGGGAGAGAGAGAGAGAGAGAGAGAATTAATACACAACCGACAAAGATAAACCTGAGAAAAATTAAATTCTTTTGTTTTCTCCTCTCTCTCTCTCTCTCTCTCTCTCTCTCTCTGGATAAGGAAGAGGTGAAAGAAAATGAAGAAGGGTGAACGTGGCTAGATGAGGAGGAAGATTAAGAGGAAGGAGGAGGAAGAATGGCGGAGCAGAGGTGGCAAGGAGGAGAAGGAAGATTATGAGGAAGGAGGATGAGGAAAAGAGCAGAGATGGCAAGAAAATACGTGGATACTCCCCCCTAAGGCTTGACCTGTGTATCAACCCTCCACTCTCCCACAGTTCCACTCTTATCAATTCCTCTTTACGATGCTTGAGAAAATATAAACAGCCAAACCTTCTCTTGAGTATAGCTTTGGATAGTTAAGCTTAAACTAACAACTTGATTACTGAGTCTATTCCATTCATTTACCATTACTTCAGAACTAATTCCTTGCTATTTTTCAAACTTTTTTAATATGTCTTTTTATATCAATCTTTCTTTCAGTGTTACTAAACTACGTGAGATTTTACAATTTAAGCCGAAATCTGCTGGGTATGAGACGATGCAACGTAATTACTGGGCAGGCAATTCAACAATCAACAAAGTATATTCCTTCAAGTGGGAGGTTTCAAGGCACTTATCCTTCAATTTTTTACTACCGCTTTGGACCCTTTTCTGGGACCGGCATCTCAGTGGGCTTTTCTTTTTATTGAATTTTTGTTGCCCTTGGCCAGTGTCCCCTCCTACATAAATAATAATAATAATAATAATGGAGAGTAAAAAAAAGGAGAAAAAGATAACTACTTGTACGTTATTCACCCCCCATTCGACCATTATCATCATACCCCTCCACCACCACCACCACCATCACCACCACACACCCCTCCATCATTAGCCTTGCGACACAAAGAGAAATTACTAGCTTTAACATATTGTGCAAATAGTATACGCTTGGCTAACACCTACGCGCATGCACACACGCACGGAAGCTCACATAAATGCACACACGCACAATGCACATTAACCAAACAACATTAACTACTTCAAACATCAATAGTCTCCGATAGTTATGATTAAAGATGAGTAGTTTAGATAATTAACGTTTCATCGATTCTAGATGCTAAAATAAGGTTTTCGTTTAAAGATCAATGTGAATACGACAAACGCAGTACATGTAACACAAACACAGAGAAATAAGGAAGAGATTATTAAACCATTCAATTAGGAAGTTTAAACACCACACACACTGAAGAGATACCAGCTGGATGAACTGTTAGCCCATTAAGTAGGAAGATTGAGACCGCACACTCGTAAAAGGTAATTAGTGAAAACAGACAAGCTTTAGACAAGAAATACCACGTGTAGACCTAATGATCCAGTGACTTGTTGCAGTTATCCTGACAAAGTCAAGCTGGAAAGGATGAGATGCGGGGCGGAGGTACCGGGACGGGGAGAGGAGGGGGGAGAGGTGGGGCGGCTAGCCAGTTACCGGTACACCGAGATATGTAGGTTAAGAGGCCCTGGTTGTAGCGGCTTTTCTACACCCCCTTGGACGCTGCCGCCAGAACACACACACAGACAAACATCAATCTATCTACCAGTACTCACAGAATCCCTATTGATGTTCTCATTGAGGTGCTGTAGCTTCTCAATGCTCCTCTTAAGGGCGTCAGTGTCAGCTGGGTGGGTTTGGCCTCCCTCTGCTGCCTTCGTCTTCTTCCCGCTCTTGGGGGAGGCCTTGTTCTTCCTATTCCTCACCCCGACGTCCATGGTGTCCCTGGCTGTCCCCCTCACAATATTCAGGTGACGGCACGCGCACTACTACCTCCCCTGGAAGCCCTACACTGAGTGGCGGGGAGAGCCAGTGGCAGGTGGAGACTGGTAGCTCCCTCACCTCCATCTAGTGGTGGCTGAACGAACCATACCCAACCAGCTGACTTTATTTCACTTATTTTTATTACACTATCTCATTATTTCTACACAAAGTAAATACAAAATATTATAATAACAAATTTTTATGTTCTTTTTCTCTTATATATATTGGTTCAATGTGCTGATAAGAGAATAAGGATAAGATATTAATTCACCGTCTGGTAACTCCTCACATATGATGAAGAACTCACAGAGAATTGTAAATTTTAGGGGTAACTATTTTTCTTTTTGTCAATTCAAAAGTATGTTTCATTGCCAGCTGGGTGATAACTGCGTACGTGGTTTGAATTATGAATGATGATTACTCATCCCTGCAGTCATATGTGCATTCATAATGAGCTAGAGTGTGTTTAAAAATTATACTACTGTTACTACTACTACTACTACTACTACTACTACTAGTACTAGTACTACGACTATTATACAACTATTACTACTAATTCTACACACACACACACACACACACAAACACACACACACACACACACGCACACAAAGAGAGAGAGAGAGAGAGAGAGAGAGAGAGAGAGAGAGAGAGAGAGAGAGAGAGAGAGAGAGAGAGAGAGAGAATATGAGTTGGAGATGAAGGGGGAGAGGAGAAAGAGGAGGCAAAGATGAAAGATGGAAAAGGAGCTGGAGAAAATAGGGTCATACATGTTTTTAGTAATCATTATCATCATCATCATCATTGCCGTTGTTGCTGTTGTTACTACTACTACTACTACTACTACTACTACTACTACTACTACTACAAATCACAGGTAATATTCATAAAAAAAAAAAAACTAATGAAACGAATAAAGTAAAAAATAAGAAAAATAAAAAACGTACATTGTTATTTTTGTCACTAGTATGAATAGATTTTATTGACTTCCTCTACCGGCTTCCATTTGTTCATGCAAGATACGCGTAAGCTGCATGCCACAAATACCGAGCTCGGGGAGGCTTTCTGAAGGTGAAGTACTCAGGCAGAAATGTCAGCTCAGCAAACACGTCCTGTAATAATGAAATATTGAACACAGTGACTCACGGATACAGAAAAATTGATTCTAGAGACACGCTACGGATGTTTAGCGATGTGAACTCGGAAACAACAGTGCCTTTCATTCTAAAATATATGGACGTGTTGAAGGCGAGAGACAGTGAGGGGGAGGAGAAGTTACGAAATATGTATGGAGTGTGCAAGTGTACAGACTGAAGTGCATGGAGGGAAAGACACGTTTGAGAAAGGCGCAGGTCGACTGTCACTTATTTCTTATCGATGCATGACTTGTGACGTCACGCCTTGAGTTACCAGTCATGCATAAACTTGAGAAACATAAATTCTTACCCCTCAAACCATACAAGAGAAACATTCCACATTATAACACCACTAGAACCTAAATGATTAGAAGTACGTGAAATGACTAAGCGGCTGAACACAAGGGAGAAATGGGAGTAGTTTTGAAGGCACGTGATACCAGTAAGGAATGCTGAAGAAGAGAGCGTGTGGCGGTGGTCGATGTTACGGCAGAAGGTTCTCAGACGCGGTGCCCTCCAGTCCTGTCCTAGCACTCAGGAAGAGAAGCTTGTTTATAGACTTATGTGTGCCATTTGGAGCTTCCCTTCAGAGCCTAGCGACGCCATGGTGCCTGCAATGACGTGAGGTGAGTGGCACGTCTGGAAAACTAGCTTTGAGAGTTGAGGCCACCACGGGAAGGTTGAAATGCTTGTTGTTTTGAAGTTGTGTTGAATTTTGTGTTACTTTGGGTGACTGTATGAGAGAGAGAGAGAGAGAGAGAGAGAGAGAATCATAACAATAGAAATTAGACAACCACATGACCATAGCTTCTTGTTGCCTCTTAAGGGATACGAGCGTACTGTGTATCTTCAAACCCAAACACACAGAGAGCAATTGGTAACCATGGAGCCAATACTTGAGGTACAGAACACATTATCATACAAATTTTTCCATCGAAGAAGGAAGGCAACACAGCAGTTCACGTCCCTGCCACTTAATTCACGTGTAGTAACCCTTTGGTCTAATAATAACAATAGGACACGTGTCACTTCATTTGACTAACCTTACACGACTTCACTGAGCTGGAATATAACTGACTACTAAATATTTTGAACTGTTCCATCACTTTTCTCGTCAGTGGTGTTTTTTTTTATTCTAAGCTTGCCACCAGGACATTTT
>NC_087193.1:10877283-10899783 GCF_035594125.1 Scylla paramamosain | reverse complement strand
GGAAGATGATAAAGGAAGGAAGTAGGTGCTAGAGAAAGAGGAGAAAGAAAAAGAAGAAGCAGGAGGAAAAGAAGAAAGAGAGTGAAGAAAGAGATGGAGAGGAACAGGAGGAGATGAAAGGAGGAAGATAAACAAGAAGTGACATCATAACAGGTATAACTTAGGATGTTGTATAATATCTGGTATTTTAGGAGCTGTGACCGTGACCTAGCTTTGGGGATGGGGGATGGGGAGGGAGAGGGGAAGGGAGGGTATCGATCTTGCGTCCTGGGTGACATAGTGGCTAGGTAGTTAGGTGGCCTTCAGTGGGTATCGTTGTGGTTCATCTCGTGTGTGTTTGTGTGTGTGTGTGTGTGTGTGTGTGTGTGTGTGTGTGTGTGTGTGTGTGTGTGTGTGTGGGAAGCTGTGTTTTTGGGTCTGTTGTTTCTTTTCTCTTCTTCCTGTTCACATTTTTTTTTTTTTTGTCTTCCTTTTCACTTTTTATCCGATCAATAATTGTTCGTGAGAGAGTCGGACTGAAAAATAAGTTGTTTTGATGTTCCTTTCGTTTTCTCTAAATGTTTCTTTTTTTCTTTTTCTTTTCTTTCTTCTTTGTATATATATTTTTGTCTATGTGTGTGTGTGTGTGTGTATGTGTGTGTGTTTCTGTCTTGTTAACAAAATAATCGTACCAACTATGCAGAGTACAAACTAAAAGTCACTTATCAATTAGGTAATTCCTGAATGACTTTGAAAGGAATGTTAAATATAGCAAACATTCTCCGAAGACTAAATGAAATGTGACAAATTTTCCCCTTAGAGTAACGAAACATGGCAAAGATTATTCATAGGCTGAATGAAACATGGCAGACTTTCTCCGTAGACTAAATGAAATATGACAGACTTTTTCCGCAGATTAAATGAAACATGGCAGACTTTCTCCGTAGACTAAATGAAATATGAGACTTTTCCGCAGACTAAATGAAACATGATAGAGTTTTTCCGTAGACTAAATGAAACATGACAGACTTTCTCCTTATACTAAATGAAACGTGACAGACTTTTTCCGTAGACTAAATGAAACGTGACAGACTTTCTCCTTATACTAAATGAAACGTGACAGACTTTTTTCCGTAGACTAAATTAAACGTGATAGACTTTTCCGTAGACTGAATGAAATGTGACAGACTTTCTCCGTAGACTAAATGAAATGTGACAGACTTTCTCCGTAGACTAAATGAAACATGACAGACTTTCTCCGTAGACTAAATGAAACATGACAGACTTTTTCCGTAGACTAAATGAAACATGACAGACTTTCTCCGTAGACTAAATAAAACGCAGCATACATTAACGAAAGGCGACGAAAAGTTCCCATACACATTTACATCTGCTTCTAAACATGATGAATAGTGACACAGCTGACAACCCACTTTTCCACTACAAGAACATTGCAATCTTTCGTAACTTTTAAGGCAACCAACTAAACAAGACGTGGCTGGGTAACATTGCGTAAGTCAGTATGTGTGTGTGTGTGTGTGTGTGTGTGTGTGTGTGTGTGTCTTTGTGTGTAGCATCGACCTGAGTTGCGTCATGATTGGTGAATAAAGAAGTAGTACGTGTGGTGTTACGCTGACAGGGCAGAGCGGGCGTCGCTTGTCATTGGTGCAAGCGTGGTCGTGACACCCAATCAGGTAGAAATTGCGAGACAAAGGCCCTTATTCTCATTTTGCTCTCTCACCACGACTATTTTCAAAGGCCATAAAGAAAATAATAGCCCATTTTTCAAGAGTGTTTCTCATATTGATATTAAAGGAATCTTGTCAGTCTTTCACTGGAACCAATAAAAACACCCTTGAAAATCCGTGTAACTTCAACTGTAGGCTTTTTTCTTTGTGTATTTTTTAATGCATGTTGATTTTTATTATTTCTTTATTTCGCTTTATTTTATCTATTAATTATCTATGTTTTGATGAGGATTTATTAATCTTATTCTGCGAGGGCGAAGGGTGATGATGATGGTGGTGGCGTTGGTGGGGGTGGTGGTGATGATGATGATTGATGAAAATGATGGTGACACGTGGAATATGAATGAGTTATGTGCAGGCATTCTCTCTCTCTCTCTCTCTCTCTCTCTCTCTCTCTCTCTCTCTCTCTCTCTCTCTCTCTCTCTCTCTCTCTCTCTCTCTCTCTGTCTCTCTCACATCAAGTCACGTGCCACCCGCTACGTTCAAGGAAGAAAGACACAATTTCAAGGAAGACATAATACTACCTTTGTTATTAGCACTCCCTCTTTCCTCCCTTGCTCCTCCCTCCCCCATCCCTTCTTTCCCTCCTCTTACACACACTCACGCTCTTCTCACCCTCTCCCTCTTCTCTTCTTTCTTCCTTCCTTCTTTCTCCCTCTCTCTCATTCCTTTCTTCGCCCTTCCTTCCTTTCTTTGTTCTTTTATCCCTTACGTCCCACCTCTCTCTCTCTCTCTCTCTCTCTCTCTCTCTCTCTCTCTCTCTCTCTCTCTCTCTCTCTCTCTCTCTCTCTCTCTCTCTCTCTCTCTCTCTCTCTCTCTCTCTCTCTCTCTCTCTCTCTCTCTCTCTCTCTCTCTCTCTCTCTCTCTCTCTCTCTCTCTTTCCACGTATGCTAATTCCAGAGAACACAAATCACTAGTAATAATTAATAATGGAAACAATAATAGTAATACAAACTTTTAATTTTCATCAAGCAATTAAAAAGGGCCCAGAGAGAGAGAGAGAGAGAGAGAGAGAGAGAGAGAGAGAGAGAGAGAGAGAGAGAGAGAGAGAGATTGTGTGTGTGTGTGTTGTTCGTGTTTATTGTTTTTTATTTGCATGCGGCAAAGGCCTGCACATACACACACACACACACACACACACACACACACACACACACACACACACACACACACACACACACACACACAAGCACACACGCACACACGAAAGTTTGTAGAATAGTGTACACATCCCTGCTTATGCATGTTTGTCTTTCTTATTCATGTTTTTATCTATCTCTTTATTTGTTCAGTCATTTCATTTCTTATCTTATTAATTCATTTATTGGTTTTATATTCTTTGTTTCTGTCTTATTTATGATTTTTTTTATTCATTTACTATTGATCTATGAGTTTCAGTAGTTATGAGTGCGTGCGTGCGTGCATGAGTGAGTGAGTGAGTGAGTAAGTGAGTGAATTGTTGAAATTGTGATTGAGTAAGGAAGTCGGTGAATGAGTGACTGAGTGAATGAGTGACTGAGTGAATGTGTGTGTGTGTGTGTGTGTGTGTGTGTGTGTGTGTGTGTGTGTGTGTGTGTGTGTGTGTGTGTGTATGAATGAATGAGTAAGCAAGGAAGCTGGTAATGAGTTAGCCTGCTATCGAGCCAGCTAGTCAATCTGTCAGTCAGTCAGTAAGATAGCCGGTCACGTAATAATTGAGTCATTCATTCAGCCTGCCAGTGAATTGATAAGTCAGCCAATTAATCAGTCCGTTAATTGGTCACTTAATAACTCTATCAATCTTTTTTTTTTTTTTTTTGTTTTTAGTCCACTTCGTTCACTTATTCCCTCCGCCGTCACGTTCTTTTGTTTTTTATTTAATTTGTTTGTTTGTTTGTGTGTTTATTTATTTATTTGGTTAGTTAGTTCGTTAGTTATTAATTTACTTTTTTGTTTATTTCTTTATTTACTTAGTTAATTATTCATTTGTTTATATCTTTATTTATTCATCTATTTACTATTTGTTATTTTGTTTTGCTTCTTCACTTACTTGAATTTACTTGATCTGCTTCCTCTTAGGTTACGTTGCATTAGGTTAAGCTTTGACTGACTTAGCAGAGGAGGAGCCAGTGTCAGTTCTTCCCCCTTTCAGTTCGTTCACTTCCCGTATTTGCGCAGCCCGGTAGCAGCTGTTTCCAGGAATGAGCTTAAGGGTGGCAGGGTTTGCTTCCTCGATGCGTCTTGGGTTGGATTCCGGGAAGTGGCGCGTAAATTGTTACTTCCCTCAGTCGGATTAGAGAGAGAGAGAGAGAGAGAGAGAGAGAGAGAGAGAGAGAGAGAGAGAGAGAGAGAGAGAGAGAGAGAGAGAAAGGGAGATTATTGGATATGCGAATGTTTATTTGAATTATGTCTTTCCGCCCTTCTCTCTCTCTCTCTCTCTCTCTCTCTCTCTCTCTCTCTCTCTCTCTCTCTCTCTCTCTCTCTCTCTGACCTTGAATAGAGTGACAACAAACAAAAACATAATATAAAAGGTAATTAATAAAAATGAATGGAGAAAAAAATAAGACGAAATAAGAATGTGACTGGAGAGAGAGAGAGAGAGAGAGAGAGAGAGAGAGAGAGAGAGAGAGAGAGAGAGAGAGAGAGAGAGAGAGAGAGAGAGAGAGAGAGACCAAAATGTAGTACAGCAAGGAAAAGGAGAAAAAAAGAAAGAAAAATACTGGGAATAAAGATAAAAAGAGAGGTAATAATGAGAAAAAAAAAGTGATAGGAAGAAGCAAAAAATAGAAGGAAGGAATGGAAGACTAAGGAAGGTGTCTGTTTCAAAGAGAAGTCCATACAAATTATATATAAGCTTTTTTTTGAGTGGGAGAGGGAAATTTGCGTGTAGAGAGAGAGAGAGAGAGAGAGAGAGAGAGAGAGAGAGAGAGAGAGAGAGAGAGAGAGAGAGAGAGAGAGAGAGAGAAACAATTGGGTGTGATCCTTCCGCTAATCGACTTTTCAGTTTGTCAATAGTCAGCCATTGTGTGTGTGTGTGTGTGTGTGTGTGTGTGTGTGTGTGTGTGTGTGTGTGTGTGTGTGTGTGTGTGTGTGGGTATTGAGTCTAATTGCAATAACGGTCAAGGGCAACAATGGCAACGAAAAATGAAACAGTGTGTAAATAAATAAAGAAAAGCGGACGTGTAAAAATGAAAACTAAAAAAACATAAACTTAGATAAAATAAGAATAGAATAAATTGAGATAAAACAAAGTAAATAAATGGATACCAAAGAAAGAAAGAAACAACACTGATAAACAAGATAAAGAAGGAATAGATAAAAGAATTAACAGAGAGAGAGAGAGAGAGAGAGAGAGAGAGAGAGAGAGAGAGAGAGAGAGAGAGAGAGAGAGAGAGACAGAGAGAGAGAGGTTTGTTTTGACGACCGTTGTGACCCTGACATGAAGGTAAGCCAGGTGGAATTCAGGTTAATAAGCCATCCGGTGTGTGCTGCTTTGCGTGTGTCTCCGCGTGTTGCCATTGAGAGAGAGAGAGAGAGAGAGAGAGAGAGAGAGAGAGAGGGGGGGAGAGAGAGAATGGTAAAACTCGAAATTTATGTAACTTCTTTTATTTAACATGACACTGACTAGAAAAGAAAGAAATTCGTTGGTTGGCCTTCAAGAAAAGTTAATTTTTTATCACTTTTTTTAAACTTTCTTTCGCGTAGGAGTTTTAATTTTTTCTTTCTTTTCTCGTTTTCTTGATAAAAGTGTAATTTTTTGAGACGTTTTTTTTTTATTTTACTCTTTTTTTTATTGTATTGTGAATTTACTTTTCGTGATGTAATTTTCTTTTAAGTTTAAACCAATATTTTCTTTCTTTCTTCTCAACTTCTGTTATATTTGTTAACATTACACTTTTTATCGTCTATTATTTCATATATCGTTACCCCCCCTTTTTTTTTAGTCTTTCTGCATTACCAGCTTTTTTTTTTCTTTTTTTTTTTGCTCAATTATTCCATTTCTGTTTCCTACTGTGTATTTCAAATTTAACTTTACCCAATCCTACTTATCCCTTTATTAAATCTACTATCCTTTCGTCCTCTCCTTCTTTTACAGCTCCTCTTCGCCAAATAAAATTACTAAGCAGCTTAATGTTCGTGTCATTTGGCGTTAGGTTAGGTTATTACATGGAAACTGTTAACTTATTTATAGTTGCCTGTATTTTTGTCGTAAGAACATTACTGAACCCGAAGCAAACGTGCATTTACATCAAGGCCACCAGTAATAGTAGTAGTAGTAGTAGTAGTAGTAGTAGTAGTAGTAGTAGTAGTAGTAGTAACAATAGCAGTAACAGTAATAGATGTAAAAGAAGTAGTAATAACATTCATTACAATACATTCGTTATTTTCAACTATAGGGTGGATCGAAGGGTGTGTGTGTGTGTGTGTGTGTGTGTGTGTATGTGTGTGTGTGTATGTGTGTGTGTGTGTGTGTGTGTGTGTGTGTGTGTGTGTGTGTGTGTGTGTGTGTGTGTGTAGAGTGTTCAGGGAATGTGTAGAGTGTGTAAAGGGTGTGTATGTGTGTGTGTGTGTGTGTGTGTGTGTGTGTGTGTGTGTGTGTGTGTGTGTGTGTGTGTGTGTGTGTGTGTGTGTAGAGTGTTCAGGGAATGTGTAGAGTGTGTAAAGGGTGTGTATGTGTGTGTGTGTGTGTGTGTGTGTGTGTGTGTACATGACCGCCTTCCCTTCACTGCTCTGTATACCTGAAGACAAATGGACCCGTTTGCTTGGTCAATATAGTAATGTATCGCTGTGGCATTCATACTCTCTCTCTCTCTCTCTCTCTCTCTCTCTCTCTCTCTCTCTCTCTCTCTCTCTCTCTGTGGATGTCTTTATTATTCTTCATTTTGTTTTTATTCGGTCCTCTTTTTCTATCTGTTTTTCTTTTCTTTCTTTCTTCCTTTCTTTCTTTTCTCTTTCTTTCTTTTTTTGTAACTTTACCCATTTGTGGTTTTAGTCATTATGCTTTATCTTGTATTTGTTTTCTTCTTTCTTTCTCTTTCTGTGATTTCTTTTTTTCTTTTCTCTTTCCTTTCTTGCTTCTACTTTGACCTTTAATCTCTCTCTCTCTCTCTCTCTCAAGAACACAAACACAATCTTTATCTGTAAATTACAAAAAAAAGTAAATAAGTAAATGTATAAATAAATAACGGAATCTTTAAGTTAAGTCCAATGGAAAAGAAAAAAAAACACCTTAATGAACAATAACAATAAAACAAAACACTCACCAAAGAAAAAAAAAACACTCGAAATCACGTAAAATTTAAAAACAAATCACTTAAACTTCTTAAGAATTAAACTGAAAGAGAGCAAACCTAACTGAAGAAGAAGAAAACGAAACTGAAATATTGACAATTCTTGGAGTGAAAAATTAAAAGATTGTGTCCTTGTCTGAAGTTCCTGAGCTTCTGTTTAAAGGATGTCAGGGCGGATAAGATTAGACGGTGGGTATTGCTCTTACAAGTACTGGTGCCATAAATTGCTTACTACATTCTTACATGCACACGACACACTCAGAATTATGGTAAAAGTTTATAATGTCACCTCTCTTCTTTTGTGTTTTCTTCTGTTCCGTGTCACCTTCCTTTTTTTTTTTTTTTGTCTCTCTTTTCTTTGTTGTGGTGTTAAGATTATTGTTTTCTATTGCTTCCATGTTCTTTTTATTCCATATGTGTTACTTTTTCCTGTTTCTTCTATTTATCGTCTCTCTTTTCTGTTCCCCTTTTTGTTATGGTTTTGAGATGTATCACTCTATATTGATTTTCCATCTTATTTCCTTCTTTTCACGTATTTTTTTTTCTTTTGTTTTGTTCTGTTTCCCTCTATTTATCAATTATTTTCCTTTTCCTTCTAGTTATTTTTATTCGTCTGTTTCTCCTTATCTATTAGCTCTCATTTTTTCTTCTCGCTATATTTTTGAAGTTCTGAGTTGTAGTAGTAGTAGTGGTAGTAGTAGTAGTAGTAAAGACAATAGTAGAAGTAATAGTAAAGATAATAATAACACCAACCACCACAACCACTACTACTACTACTACTACTACTACTACTACTACTACTACTACTACTACTACTACTACTACTACCAACACAACAACCACAATAACACCCAGGGCTGAGACGTAATACCTAAACAAGCACTATCAACTCCACCAGGATATACCTGTTGTTTATCCTGACAGCATCAACATTCCTTACACAATCCCCTAAGGAGGACTGAATACTAAACAGTGGGATTGACCTAATAAGATAACGTACGTAGCAAGATTGGGCGTGATGAATTATCCAGAAGGTCTTTGCCTCGTTCAATACTCAATGACATAACTTGCACCACATTCGCTTCTCTCTCTCTCTGACACGAAGGTATGAGTGTCTGAGCGTTGAGTTAAGGACCGTTTGGAACACTTCTGCCCGCATTTCAATAACTTGCAATATGTTCTAATTGAAAAGATACGGGTTTTTAAGTGTGTTTTTACAGTTCTAGTGACAGAGTAGCAAGATTTCTTCATTATTAACAGGAGAAACGCTCTTGAGAACTTAGTTAATCATCTCCATGGCCTTTGAAAATAGGCGTGGTGAGAGAGTAAAGGGTTTCTGAATACGAGCCTAGGAATACATTCTTAAGCGTCTCTGCGTTTAATCTTGACTACTTGCTTTTAATTGGACCTAGTCTTGTGAAAGTTGCCAAGATTATTTGAGTTTTCAGAGATGCTATATTTGTTTTAATGGAAGCTGCTTGGGTTTTCATAGATGTCATGATTCTATTAAAGTTACTAGGGTTAACAAGGGCGTATTCTTGATTTTAATGGGAGAAGAAAGAAATCGGTTGTCAAATGTGTTCGCAAATGACTAGAATTAACTTACAGGATCGACGTTTAGTGGTGTTGGATAGTAAATTGGGGCAGAGGTATAAGGTCGACCACCCGAGCCTTGCGTCGTTAATCACGCTAAACACTGAGGGACGGGCTGATGTATAACGTGTCGTTAATCAAGGGTTTGAGAACGTTAAGTACATTCCAGAGAGGTTTTCGAAGCGTGTAATTTCCTTGTAATGACCGCCAGGCGTCGTGAAGTTATGTACAAGTCTATTAAACAAAACAAAACAAAAATAAAAAAAAAAGGAAAGAAAAACGTACGAACACATCCAGAAAAATAAGAATAAACCAATGAACGGTCGTGTATAGACGTTGATATGTAGCTACATGTACTTAAGTGTGTTTCATTAGGTGTTTGACCTCTTGTAAAAGAAGTTAAGTAATAGACTGAAGAATCCATTAATGGATCTGTAATGAGGGTAGAGCTTAGAAATAATATAGTTTACAGTCCATTAAAAGAATTGAACTGTAATAGTAAAATGTTCATAGCGAAAGTAATAACAGTACTTGAGTAATTGAACTGTAGCAAGGTGAGAGATTAGATATATTAAAATGAACAGTCCATTAAGAGAAATGAATTATGGAAGTCAAACAAAGGAATGTAGGTAACGAAAATGGGAAAATAACTGAGACAAGAGACAAGAGTGTGAACAGGCGATAAAAAAAAGTAAAAAAAAAACCTGGACTGAAATAAAACAATAACAAAATGACAGTGAAATAAGACAGTTAGAGTTTAAAGGTTCAGAGGCAAGAATGTGAACCGTCCATTAAAAAGACTGAGCTGAAATAACGTGGACATTCAGCGGAGGTCATAAATTGGACTAAAAGAACAGTTAATCGTCGCCTTTTTTTACGAGTTAACGCGCTGACGTGAAGGATTACATGTTAGAATTAAAGACTTTGTTCTCTGTATTCCTTTTTTTCTGTCTTTTTTTTTCACTTTCTTTATATTCTCTGTTTTTCAGTTTTTTCCTTCGCTTTTCTTTCCTTTGTATCTTTTTTTTATTTTCTTATTTTTACTGTTTTCTTTATTTACTGTCTTTCTTTTTTATCATTTTGTTTTTATTATACATAAGTTTGACACATATTTTTCGTCTTCCCTCTTTCACACCAAGTTTCTTTTTACGCTATTCTATCTTGTCATGAAACACCCTTGAAAATCCTCAATAGCTTCCATTAGTCTCTGGCAAACTATCACTAGAATCTTGGAAAATATCTTTGAAAACCCCAATACTTTTCCCTAGAACCTTACAAACTATTCTTGAAAATTCCAATAACTTTCACTGGTGCCCGACAAACTATCACTAGAGTCCTGAAAGCATCCTTGAAAACCCCAATAACTTCCATTAATGCCTGACAAACTATCACTGGCATCTTGAATATCCCCTTGAAAGTCCCGGATAACTTCTACTACAGTCAAAATTGAGCTGCTCGAGATAAAAAACATTACGGAATACAAACCTTTGACACATCGCCTGACCGTATACAGTAACTCGATGCAAGTGTTGAATTTTCTAACGCTCCATTGATTCCTTTAGACTGCAGTTCCAGCGGTTGTATATTCATTACATTGACTTAGGATGAAAAAAATTTAGATGTGAATGGTGAAAGGGGGCTGCTGTGTTTTTCATAACTCTCGATTTGCGGGTGAATGCATTTTTTTCAAAGGAACTTTTATGCTCTTTTCTCCCCGCCAAGTTTAAAGGAACGTTAAATCCACTCCTTGATCCTACTGTACTTAGAGACTGCAAATATTTATCGAGCTTCCAAGTGTACATGATATACTAAAATAAATTCCAGCTCTTCTCTTTCTTCTCCTCCTCTTTCTCTTCTTCCTATTCGTTCTCCTTCTTCTTTTCGTCTTTTCTCCGTGTTTGGTCTTCATGTTCACAGGTGATATTTATGATTGATCTGTGTGCTGGGAAATGTTGTTGTTGTTGTTGTTGTTGTTGTTGTTAGTCTTCTGGTCGCCGCTCTTCTTCTTTTCTTCTTCTTCTTCTTCTTGTTTTTCTTCTTCATGTTCTTGTTCTTGTTCTTCTTCATGTTTTTCTTGTTCTCTTTGTTCTTGTTCATCATTATTGCATATTACGAAGAAAGTAAAAAAAAGAAAAAGAGAAACTCAGGAGCTCTTAACATTACATTAACACGAATAACATACTAGAAAAACCTTCATTAACTTCAATAAAATAATAAAAAGGGACTATTATTATTATTATTATTATTATTATTATTATTATTATTATTATTATTATTATTATTATTATTATTATTATCATTATTATTATTATTATTGTTATTTCACTCCAGTATTTTTCCACTCGAGCGCGCCATGATGTTATGTGCACTCAGGTATATTATTTACAAGCTGTCTGGTTCGCGGGCATTCCACAAGATGTATGTCATGGAGTGTTTATTTGCTATGCTGCTGAATTATTTGTTTGTATTTTACCATCACATTTTGGCCTTTTCTTCCAGTTGCGATCTTCATAATGATATATCCTTTTCTATCTATCTATCTATATATCCGTTTATCAACCTCTCTATCTATCTGCTGGTTTGTTTTGCTGTCTGTCTGTCTACTTTTTACATACGTATGTATGTATGTATGTATGTATGTATCTCTGCCTATCTATCTATTTATCTATCTATCTATCTATCTATCTATCTATCTATCTATCTATCTGTTTGCTTGTCTGCTCATCTCTCTATCTGTGTGTCAGTCTATCTAATTATCCATCTATCTATCTATCTATCTATCTATCTACTTATATATCCATCCATCTAAATATCTATTAATTTTTTATCTCATTACTAAAGCTACGTAAATTGCCACGGACATCAACCCATACAGCACAGTAAAATAAATTCACGGTAGATAAACAATTACACAAGCAAATGAAAAGGCAAACAGAAGTAAATAAACAGATAAAAACATCAAAAAATGAATGTAGAACCGAATACACAACGCGCCGAAACGTGCCCTGTGACATGTAAACAAAAGCACGTGGGTAGTCGTTGGCAGGGACGCGGCTGAGGGTGACTTGGCAGGAGGATGTTAGAGAAGACCTGTGTTGTTCATAGCGAGGAGGGCGTAAGCTTATGATAGCCATTCAGAAATAACACAAGTAAATGGTGTGTATACTGTAGTTAGGATAAGGATTTTCTTTGTGATTCTGTCAATGCTCCTGACTCGCATATGTCAAGCTGAGTAAGGAATTCAGTATATACGCATGTATGGAATCTGAACATAAGAACATAATGACCATGTGTCTGCAATAAGGGTGTAATAGGGATGAGTTTGTACGGCTTCGTGTTGGGATGCCTCTGTCCTATGATTTTTGATGAGCAACAGTAATCTCATTAATTTACAACTCATAGAAATTTGTGAGTGAAGAATACTAGTTTTGCCTTGAAATTAATGGATGTAATTTGCCATTCATATTTAGATCTCAGTGATGACACTTCTGTGGGTCTTACATAAGGCATTGTAGTCTTTTGTTGCATGTCTTTAAGGGAAACTATATAATTATGCATTAGCTTTTCAACTGTGTAATCCATTTCAATTATTTTCTAGACCAGTGTATGTTTGGCAGTACACGAGGAAGATGGATGCAGCCTCAGAACTCATCAAGCTTTCCTCGAGCGACTCCATCTATGGGACGCTCTCGAACTTTGACATTGAGAAGAAGATTGGAAAGGGCCAGTTCAGTGTGGTGTACCGGGCACGATGCAAGGTGGACCAGGCAGTGGTGGCCCTCAAGAAGGTGCAGATATTCGAGATGATGGACTCCAAAGCAAGATTAGACTGTATGAAGGAGATAAACTTACTGCAGGTGTGCATTATGATAAGCTGGAGTCATATTAGGCTAGAAAAATAACCCCATTTAGGTCACCAATAATTTTCCAGTGGTAGTGACCAGTTACTGTGCCATTCAGCAAGGGAAAGCGGCTTGTGGTGTGTGTGAGGTTTCAGGCTAAGTCATAGATTAATTCCCATGACAGCTGACAATCACAAGTAATCAAGACCATGGTGAATCACACACACACACACACACACACACACACACACAGAATATCATCCCTCTATATCTCCACAGAAACTGAACCACCCAAACATCATCCAATATTTGGCATCATTCATTGAGGACAACGAGCTCAACATTGTCCTGGAGTTGGCTGATGCAGGCGATCTCTCACGCATGATCCGTCACTTCAAGAAACAGCAGAGACTCATCCCAGAGAAGACCATCTGGAAGTACTTTGTGCAGCTGTGCTCAGCCCTAGACCACATGCACACCAAGAGGATCATGCACAGAGGTGGGTATGAGTGGAAGGGATTGTGGTGGTCTTCTTGTAAGAGTATGCCAAGTAAAGGCATTATATTTGCTACTATATAAAGCCCACTTTTGCCCATAAAAAAGTAAATAAATAAATAATTAATAAATAAATAAAGAAAGATATAAATGTTTACCCTGCATCTTATGTGCCCATGATAAAATTATGATTTCGCCCTGAAAATTTACAGTGTGCCCTGTGTTAGTGCATTTCATAAGCCGACAAGTTTTGTGTATACTTTACCTTACTGTAATCTAATGTCAGTTTGTGTTCTAGGCTGAGATTCCTCTTAAAAGGAGTTAGCCAAGATAAGACCACATCCCTCATATCAATGTAGGAGTAAAAGTACAGAGAAGAGGATTCCCATTCTTCTCACTCCATTCCTTTCTGTTATCTCTATGATATTCAGAGAATACCATAGCAATATTCTTCCAACTTATCTTTGCAGTGTAATAAAGCAAGGAAGTAACAGTGTTCCTCCTCCTGACAGACATTAAGCCAGCCAACGTCTTCATCACAGCACAAGGTGTGGTGAAGCTGGGTGACCTTGGCCTTGGAAGGTTCTTCAGCTCCAAGACCACAGCCGCTCACTCCCTTGTTGGCACGCCTTACTACATGAGTCCCGAGAGGATTCATGAACATGGATATAACTTCAAGAGCGACATTTGGTCCCTTGGGTGTTTGCTCTATGAGGTTGGTAGTTGTGCAGGCTGTGCTGACGTGATGAGTTGCTAGGTTGTTGTGGTACATGTGCTTCTGTTGTGCTTATTGGGATGATTACAGTTAATTAGTGTGAGGGCTTTTCTTATCCATTTTTTGTTCTTGGGTGGTCTCCTCAGTACTCATCATCTTCATCATACATCATCAAAAAATATATTAATTTATTGTCTTCTTTTCAGATGGCTGCCTTGCAGAGTCCTTTCTATGGCGATAAGATGAACCTTTATTCACTGTGTAAGAAGATAGAGACTTGTGAATACCCTCCCCTCCCCTCAGACCACTACTCATCCCAGGTGAGTATGAACTCAGACCACAAATACGTCCCATCAGCCAGACTGTGTTTTGGATAATGCACTACCATATATATTGATCATGGCTGAGAGATCATCATCATCATCATCATCATCATTTTGAAAGATTTCAGACATGCTCACATGAGTTGGACTTGTTCATGAAACATTGGCTTGCTGGACAGCACAGTTTAACAGTCTCATAATAAATACATAAGGCCCTTCTATGCCTCTTCATTTCAGATTTTCCAGGTTCTATTTCTAGAAACTAGTTTTGAAATAGATGATGATTTTTAATGTAACATGACACCCTGCTGTTACAGCTCCGGACACTGGTTGACAGCTGCATCAACCCCGAGCCAGACCAGCGGCCGGACATCACACATGTGTACAGTGTGGCGCGGGAGATGCACAGCCAGTCACAGTCCCCCAGCTCTTGCAGCTCGGCCCTGTCAGCGGCCACTGTGGATGATAGCAGACACAGCCTGGAACAGATCCGTCTGAGGGACTAGCAGCGTGCCAACTGGCGGAGGTATACACGATCTGAGGAGAAGACCACCCCCAATGCTCAGGCTGCCTGGAATGAGCCATCCAACCCAGGGCAGTCCAGAGAGTCCATCCGGTCTGGCAACCATGACATGGGGATGCCGGGATCGGGCCAGGCTGCCGCACCCACTAGGGAGATGTGGGCACGGGACCCAAGGGCAACCAGCCTCTCAGACTCCTATGAGAAGAGGAGCCACAGCCAGGCACAACATAGGAGGCACAGCTCCTCCAGCCGGTCAGACAGCAACTCCGGCCAGCAGCGGCCTCCTGTCAGGACCAACATCCCCAGGAACTCTCAGGACGATCTCTCACTAGTCAACATCTCCAATGGCAGTGAGGTGAGGATCCCCATGCAGGACTCCCCTATATTAACATCGCCACATGGGGCTGGCATGTACCCACCCAGGAACAGGTACACCGTGCGCCTCCCACCACTCAGCAAGAGGCAATACTGATTCACCACTCATCCTGCAGTGCTGAATGTTGCTCATGCTGCCTGTTGGTCACAAGCATCTAAGCAGGGACAGGCTGTCAACACCACTCATCTGACACTTAGCAGGGACTCTGGTTGTACAGAATCCCAGTTTGATTCTGCCATGCTCACCTAGTCAGCTTATGAAGTTCATGATGCAGGCAAGTTGTGTACAGTGACATGGTGACATGTGTCAGATGAGAGCACATCTTTCAGTGAAGCAGGTGTTTGGTGATACAGTGAGAGGAAATTATCGTGTATACTTCCACCAGTTCATTAGTGAGCTAGACATTTAGATATTTCTTCAGGATACTGATTCCGTCTTCTTTTTTCAGAGAGCTCATTTTATGATATTTTGGTATCATGAAGAGCTGTTCAAAACATTATTATGTGGTATAAAATGTTTGTAGTTATTGCAGGAGAGAACAGCATCATAAGGCATTAATTACATGTTATGTCCTAAAATAGGAAAAATATAGGAAGGAGAAGGAATGCCCATCCTTATGGATATGTGTTTTACTTCAGTGTGAGGGAATGATTCAGATAATCACAAACCATTAATTAGACAAGTGTTCTAAGTTTCTCAGAAAAGACTTGGAAGCCTCCTCAGTGAATGCTGTAGTTATTCCTGTGTGAAGAAGTGAGAAACCATGGTCAGCTTATTTGGCAATAAATTTCATGGAGGCTGAAGAGAAGTGTGATTCAAATAATCATCACACACACTCAGGAGCATAACATTTTATTCCCTCCAGTAAGCCTTGCAATACTTAAGATCCGTCCTCAAGTGTGATAGAGAGAAGACTTGCCAGCTTAACTCAGTAACATGAGACAATTGGAAAGGACTTGCAGAGGATCATATACTGAGTTCATAGTTTTTCATTTTTGATGTATTGACTGCTGGGTCACTGATCATGAAGGGTTAATCTTTCAGTTAAGCCGCTGCAGGTGTGTTGTGTCTACGTGCCAGACTGTGATGTATTTGATTGTTAATTAATTAATTACAATTTTAACTTATGTTCACATCCTTTGCAATATCTGTCTCTTCTTGTCTCACTGTTAGTAATTATATTTTGACAAGGGTAATATTGAAAATTTAATTATCATTTCATATGCATCTTTCAGTGCAGATATTTACATTGTGGGGATTTGTTTTCACCAAGAACTACTGAAATGAAATGAAAAATGTTGTCAACTAGAGGAATTAATCTTCCAAAGATTTAAAGTGTGTGTGTCTGTGTGTGTGTGTGTAAAGTTACTTATCAAAAGGTAGCTGAGAGAGTGATATGAATAAGCCCCTTGGCCACAGTCAAGTAGTAGATTGTTATCTAACATGTAAATAAATCAACCAAATGCAAACTTTATTTTATACAACATAGATGCATGTAGATACTCAACACACAGAAGACTATCCTTACTTGTCTAAAATACTGCAGCACCTGCTGAGCCTAGGCAGGTGTGCTACAATGCCAGCATGTACCACCACCACCACCAGCCAGCCAAAGCCAGTACTGCTAAGTTCATGCTGGGTTGTAATGTAGATAAATACAAACATTACTCACTAGGAGAGATTTATGTACAGACATCTTCAATCTTTGAGTTAGTTTTTGTTACACACTGTACAGGCCAAAGTATCTTAAGTTGTACTAAGTTATAGATCAGCTTTTGCTTTCATCCAAGGCCACTTTTATTGTTAGTAAAGATACCACCTGAACTGTACTTACTTCATTCCAATAAAGTTACACTTCACAGTTTTTATTTGTTGGAGTTTCATTTCAAAACTATTACTTAAAGGATATTAGTTAAATACATAGGTATTCTTAGTATTACTTTCCTAGCAAAATCATCAGGTAAAGGATATTGATAAACAAAGCTGTATAAAAATTAAAAAAAGAAAGTTAAATGGAGCAATGAACTATGTATTGACCACAAAGTAAAATATATAGGTAAATATTCTTAGTATCCTTTTTGCATTGTGACAGTTTAGTAGGTGAAATGTGTAGTATATATAGCCAATGAATAATGAAAATATCAGATTGGATGCTAAACTATTTTTGTGGAGTAAAATCAATATCAGCCTCAATATTGGCTATAACCTGAGTTTAATGGCATTTAATCTGGTAAAAAGTGAATGAAGGCCATAGAGGAATAAACCCACCTAGTACATAAAATAATATAAATCCATAGTAATGTTCTGCTTTAATATACTGGTTTATAATACACTGCAAGTAGAGTTGTTAGAGTTTATGGATTTTTTTATCCTCAACTGCAGTAATATAAGCGATATGAAATAGAAGAGAGAGAGAGAGAGAGAGAGAGAGAGAGAGAGAGAGAGATATTAATAGTGAATGAAACAGATGGTAATAATATAGGTAACAGAAAATCAATTGAGCCAAATAAATAAGATAAGGTAAAAGAGAGATAATCATGAGAAGTAATTGAAACAGTTCATAATAAAGAAAGCAGAGCCCCTTGTATTAAATAAAGGGAATAAGGTAACAAAGAGAAATAATAACAATGAAAACAAATGAAACGGTTAATGATAATAGTAAAAGAAAAAGATCGTGTGTTAAATAGAGATAATCAGGTAAAAGATATAAATAATAACGAAAAATGAGTGGAAGAGTCATAGTAGTAAAGACAACAGTGAAACAATTACGTAAAATATTAAATATCTGAGAGGCACATTCACATAACAATGAGGAAGGTAAATAAAATAAATAAATAAATAACAGTAAGAGAAGCAGTAATATGGAGATCTGGGAAAAGCAGGAGGAGGTAAAAGAGATCACAAGACAAGAGAGAAATAGTAATATGAAGACCACAGAAAAGCAGGATGAATAAAGGTCACAAGAAGTCACGCGCACTAGCCTCATGATAAACCTCATTTCTCTCTCCCTTTGTCCCACCAGCAATGGACGGCGGGGGGCGGGACTACACGGGCCACCTACAGTAATTGAGCAGCCCTTCCTAAATGCAACAATCGCGATAGCAGCTTTTACCCCTGTTGGTGGTTAGTAATGGTCGTGTAAGCTATGAAACTGACCATCTGGGGAAATTTAATGGTTGGCTTACTTAACAACCAATTCTAATAGGTGGCTCCATGTTGGATGTAACTCTTACCTTCGAGATACCGGATGAAACAAGTATATAAAGTGTAACTGAATTCTACCGATTATAAAATGACTAACGACAGGTTTTGAGGGAAGGATACAACGTGCTAGATGCCCAAAAATGGGGTTTGATTGCATCTAGATCCAAGATTCGAGACACCAGGTAAAATTTACTATATATAGCATGCATTACTGAACTCTCAGATTTAAACGGAGCACCGACAGTAGCTTTAGATTTAAGCAGAGACTACATTATACACTTAGGAGTACCTAGTATTTCACTGTGCTTGAATGACTGATGATTGACAAAAGAGAGAGAGAGAGAGAGAGAGAGAGAGAGAGAGAGAGAGAGAGAGAGAATCAAGAGGCAGAAAGAACAAAAATAAGAGAGAAAAATGTGAAAGAATATGAAAAAAATGGAATGGAGGAAGGAAGGGAAATATGAAACGAATAAAGAAGATAATGAAAGAAAGCAAAACGTTAAGATTTCAATATTTTCCTCTTGGAAACTTTTCTTTCTTTTCTTCTTTCTTTCTTATCTCTCTACTTGGTCTCATTCTATTGATTTTATTGTTCTCTCTCTCTCTCTCTCTCTCTCTCTCTCTCTCTCTCTCTCTCTCTCTCTCTCTCTCTCTCCTTACCCCCAACAAACCCAAATCTAAACACACGAAAGCTTCAAACCATCTAAGGAAGAGGAAGATGAAACAGAGGAAGAGGAGGAGGAACCACACATCACCAAACAAAGCTTCAATTCACCAAATCTAAACTAACCGAAATTTCCTGCAGTCCGTTCGAAGCTAATACACAAGAGGAGAGGGCGCAGAAAGCCTAGTAGGAGGACGGAGTTGCCGTGTTTATATTTGAGACGCGAAGAGCATCAAGGACTCAATCAGCCACAGTTTTTGAGGACCTGTGTTAGGTGTTTCCAGCCAGGCCCGTCATAATTCATACAGCGTGTGATGGAGTAAGTGTTCCTGTATTTTCTGTATTTATGTATTTCAGCACTTGCTCATTTTGATGCCGTACCTCAGCCTTCAACAGACTCCTAGTGAGTTATTATTGGGTAAATAATTCATTAGTGTGTTGAAATGTGCCTGTATTCTTTAATGTTTTGCTTCAGGAACTACCTCAAACGGTCCTCTAGTGATGGTTTGACCAGAGTTATGAGTTGTCAGTGGGAAAATCTCGAAAATCTCTCATTAGGACGCTTGGTGGGAAAATAACTTAGAACATTGGGGGGTGGAGAGGAAGTAACTGTTTATGTATTCCTGTATCTATTTTTTTTTTTTTTGTATTCTTCAATGTTTTGGTGCCTGATCTCAATCTCCGGTTCCTAGTGATAGTTTAACAAGGATTCTGAGTTGTTAGAAAGTCACGCGTTAGAATTTAACGTGCACTATGAGTCCCAGAATTTCGGTATCTTTGTATTTGTAGGTAGATCGTGGAGGTAGAGAAGAATTAGTGTAGAGACTTAATTTGAGTGAAGCTTCTCGTATCCTTTAAGGCAGACAGGACAGGGGCCCGTGTTGAGAAACGCTTTACTCTCACTACGCCTATTTTCCAAGGCTACAGTGATGATTAGCGAGGTTCTCAAGAGCGTTGTTCCTGCCTCAAACGTAAACATTAACAAGCAGTCTGTTACCCCTCGCGCGCCACATTTGTATCACCACCACCACCATCACCACAACCACCACCACCACCAACAACAACAATAACATGAACATGAAACAGCCTGCCCTGCTGTGGTCACCCTAAGAGGACAAGAAAACCTAATTAGTCTCAGAGTGAGTCTTGCCACTTATTGAAGTTTTTTAAGAACATCTCTGGAGAGTGTTTTCTCTTCTCACGAAACTGGCGCACACTGACTTCTCTTTGTTGCTTGGCCATGTTGGCGTATGTGCTGTTCTTAAGACTAATGACATCTCCGACCCAGTCCTAGCGGCGCAGCGAACTTATGAAAATTTCCTAGCGCTTATGACAGATTTAGACCGTTTATGGGGGAGAGAAAAAAAAAAAAAAAAAAAAAAAAAAAAAAAAAAAATATATATATATATATATATATATATATATATATATATATATATATATATATATATATATATATATATATATATATATATATATATATATATATAATCACCATTTTGAAGGCTTACGACAGATTCATAACCATATGACTTTCGTAAGGCTTTTATAAGGTTTTTGTAAGGTGTCATTATAGATAATCACTTAACCAGACTGCATGTATTACTCGTGGAAGGGGAGAAAAAATAGGCTTGGGTTGTAAAGGGTAGGCTAGTGTTGCCATGTTTCCCTTGATCCTAGGTTAATCCTCGTCCTTTATTCCCTTTGGTCATCCCCACACCTGATGCAGTGCAGGCCGGACTGACCTTTATTAATCTGTCGAGTTATTCCTAGCCTGGGTTTATATTCTGAAACACTTCTGGCCACACCTTCACCTCAAAAGGCTCTAGTTGAGATGACACGGGTTTTTAAGGGTTTCTTTGATTCTAGTGACATAATGACAACATTTATGCTTTATCAATAGGAGAAACACTCTTGAGAACCAGGCTAATAATTTCTGTGACATCTGAAAATTGTCATAGTGAGAGGGCAGTGCTTTTGAACACGGGCCCTTCGGCGGTGCAAACTGGTAGCCGGGTGGGGATCTACGTATCATGGAACAAGAGCACCAGACAGGACAAAGAAGTGACCATGGAAGCGGACTGTTAACGTCAACATTCGGTCCCTTTTCTGTTTTCAGTTGTTGGTGTGCTAATAGCGGATATCGAAGGTAGAGACGAGACTCACTGTTTGCTGAAGACTTAGTGATCATAGACGCGCAGGCGGAAGTACAAAATTGAGCTAATGCGGCAGGAAAGTCTTCAAAGGGGAGGGTTGAGAGTTCGCACACAAGTTGAAGACAGTAATGATGATGAGCAAGGCGAGGAGGGATGTGCGAGTTACGTAGTGCTGTGAGGAGGGAAGGAATAAAATAAGTGCAAAACAGTTCAAAACTTGAATTAGATGCTGGCTGAGTCAAGTGCATGTTAAGTGGAAGTTGGGGAGAGAACTTGAATTGAGTGGGAAAAGTGGGGTAGGAATCTCTGAAGTATTTTGTGAAGAGAGAATGTCAAAGAGACTGAGGTTGAAGATTAAACAGTCCCATATCCTTAAACTGTTCTTTCATCAGGGATATTTTCAAAGGCCATTGGGATGATTACTCAGATTCCCGTGGGTGTTTCTCTTGTTGAAAATGCAGATCCCCTTTTTAAACTATCTCTAGAATCATGAAACTAGCCTTAAAAAACTCTCGTAACTTCCAGAACCTGTCAAAACTGTCGAGATGAAACGCTGAAACGCGTAATAATATGATTTACAACATAGCGAGACTAGTTATGACGAAGATATAGGGGAAACTAAAAAAAAAATGAGGATAATACTAAGATGAGCATTTGGTACATCACTTGGAGAACATTTAAGATTGAGGAGGAGGAGGAGGGATGGAGTGAAGTTTAGTGCGAGGGTGACAAGGAAAGCGGAATTAAGACGAGTTAATTATCTGGGAAGAAGAGAAGATAAGGAGTCTATTAGAAGAGCCTGGAGGATACTTGTTGTGAGGAGGAGATCGAGGGATGACGGAAAATGAAATGGTGAGATGCACTTAAGATGGAGCTGCAAAGAATGGGAGCAAGAGAAGGTCATAAAACGTAATAGTAACGCATTAAAAGACTGGATAAAGTTTCTGGTAATAGAAAAACTGCAAAAGAAGAAAAAAAGGACAACAACAACAACAATATAGTGATAAAAGCCAATTGCTGTTTGTCATCCATTACCAGCAACGAAAAAGGAGTAAAAACAAGATGAAAAACACAAAACAAATATGGACCAAACAGAAAGCATCACCCAATATAGAAAGAAGAGAGAGATCTGAACACAATACACACCATGGCTGTATCTTGCCGTTCATCTCCCTTAGAACTATAAAGGATTAGGTGGGAGACGTTTCTGGCTGGCATAAATTCGTCTCTCTTCTCTATTGACTCCTCCACCACCTCCTGTTCCTCCTCTTCTTTCCCCTCTTGCTCCTCCTCCTCCTCTCCTTCCTGTGATTGTCGTTGGTTAATTAATGTAATGGACAGCCCCAGATTACCTGTTTGGGAGACCGTTGATAATTAAGGTCTCCAGTGGCAGCTACTGTGGCGTGTGTTAGAGGGAAGGGTGGGATCTATAGAGTATTGCTCTTTGTATGACCTGTATTGACTCCTCCGTCTCCCTTTGACTTTATTGTTCTAGTGTATTTGATCAGTCACTGACCTGGCTGCGTTCTCAAGCGTAATTGTCTCGCATCTCGAAGACTTGGGCTCTGGTGGAAGTGAATCAGGTCTCAGGAGTGTTTTCGTGACTCCATTG
>NC_087193.1:10859783-10872283 GCF_035594125.1 Scylla paramamosain | reverse complement strand
AAAACATACACGAATGTTGATTGGAAAGAAATCGAGGAAAGAAAAAAAACAACAATAACAACAACAACAACAACAATAACAAATAATAATGCGATGAATAGAAAAACACCTGACAAAATAAATGATATCAGACCGAGTTAATTAAATCAAACAAAAAAAAAATATATAAAAAATTAGTTTCTTCCAGCTCATGAAAAAACAAGAACCCCCCCACCTCCCTCCCTCCCCTCTCTCTCTCTCTCTTGGTACTCGTCATCACTCATATATATGTGTTTTCTGCTCGAGGACACGCGTTTGATGGTGTATTTGATGCTGCACGAGTTACGTATGCAACGCCTCCCCGCTTGTGTCATTTGGATGTGAGAGAGAGAGAGCGAGAGAGAGAGCGAGAGAGAGTGTGAGAGAGAGAGAGAGAGAGAGAGAGAGAGAGAGAGAGAGAGAGAGAGAGAGAGAGAGAGAGAGAGAGAGCATATCACTTGGGTTAATGGACAGGTGATGGGTGTGCTGAGATGAAACACGACCACCTGTTTTCACACGTACCGTCTTGTGTTGCCCTTGATGGAAGCCTCGCAGAAGTACCGTCGGCCCTGGTGCAGGTGTGACACGTGCTGATTGCTTTCCAATTGGATCACACCTGGATTCCTTGCGCGTTTATCTCTTTGATGAATACCCGAAATTGAATTTTGATTTTTTCTCTCTTTTTTTCTTTCTCTACCTCTCCGTTGAGTGAAAATTTCATATAGTTAGTCATTTTTTCCATCTCTGGTTTGGCGTGCAGGTGGGTTTTCTTATTTGTTTTCTTTTTCTCTGTAAATAAAGTTAAATTCATCTACTTGCTGCTGCTGGGTCCTCTCTGTTTTTTTCTCCCTTTTCATTTTTTCCGTCTATGGTTTGGCGTGCAGGTAGGTTTTCTTATTTGTTTTCTTTTTCTCTGTAAATAAAGTTAAATTCATCTACTTGCTGCTGCCGGGTCCTCTCTGTTTTTTTCTCCCTTTTCATTTTTTCCGTCTATGGTTTGGCGTGCAGGTAGGTTTTCTTATTTGTTTTCTTTTTCTCTGTAAATAAAGTTAAATTCATCTACTTGCTGCTGCCGGGTCCTCTCTGTTTTTTTCTCCCTTTTCATTTTTTCCGTCTATGGTTTGGCGTGCAGGTAGGTTTTCTTATTTGTTTTCTTTTTCTCTGCAAATAAAGTTAAATTCATCTACTTGCTGCTGCCGGGTCCTCTCTGTTTTTTTCTCCCTTTTCACGATGTAAAATCTACACTGAACTATCACTGGGATCATGAAGTAGCCTTGAAAAATTTTAACATACACTGGAGCATGTGAAAAGTACAATGGAGTAGAGTTCTCTGGCTTCTCTATGCTCTTTTTCCGTATTGATGATGTAGAATCCTTACTGAATTAACACTGGAATCATGAAAGTAACCTTGAAAACCTTAACATCTACTAGAACATGTAAAAAAGTAATTGGGATATCTATTCGAACATGTAAGATTTAGTTGGGGTGGAATGCCAGAACGTTTTAAAACACTGGTCATAATCTTCGCAGCTGTCAAGGCTCTAGATTACTTCTTTTGTATCGTGTGGTAATAAATATTGCTGAACTATCACTGGAATCATGAAAGTAACCTTGGAAAACCTTATCTTCCATTAGAGAATTAAAAAAAGTTGGGTTAAGACGATGAATATTTAGTAGCCATCACTGAAATCATGCTTTTGTATTGTGTGGTGACAAATATTGCTGAACTATCACTGGAATCATGAAAGTAGCCTTGGAAACCTTATCATCCACTAGAGCATGAAAAAAAGTTGGGTTAAGACGATGAATATTTAGTAGCCATCACTGAAATCATGAAACAAACGTTGAAAAGTTAATAAATTTTCACTTGAGTCTGTAAAATGTAGTCGAGATAGGACGGCGTAAGGTTTGAGACTACTGATAATAATTTAAGCAGCAGTGACAGAGTTAGATTGCTTCCTTTGTACTGCGTGATGACAAACAGTTTCCTTGCGCGGACTTGTAGGAAAGTGTAGTCTACGATAGAATATTCATAAGCACTCACTACCTGCATCTCCTTGGCTTTCATGAGGATTCCTGGATTTTGCGTGAATTTTACATGACTCGCCTTTGGTTGTCCTCTTTTTTTCTCTCTGTGATATTAATGAAGAGGTTGGTGACTCGTAACTCTGCCTTTTATTTCTGCTGTGTAATCTCGTGCTTTCTGAACGGGTGAAATCAGTCTCTCTCTCTCTCTCTCTCTCTCTCTCTCTCTCTCTCTCTCTCTCTCTCTCTCTCTCTCTCTCTCTCTCTCTCTCTCTCTCTCTCTCGGACCGTCTTCTTTTAAGGGACTGGCATCATCAGTTAGCCTCCTCCTCCTTCTTCTCCTCCTCCTCCTCCTCCTCCTCCTCCTCCTCCTCCTCTTCCTCCTCCTCCTACTTTTCTTTTCTTTGCTTTTCTTTTCTTGTTTTTGTTTTCGTTTTTCTTGTTCTTTCTTATTTTTGTTTTTCTTGTTCTTTCTTTCTTTCTTGTTGTCCCTTTATTAGCGCCACTCTTACACACACACAGACACACACACACACACACACACACACACACAAAAAAAAAAAAATCTTCGCTCTTCATAGTTTTCTCTATTAAAAAAAAATAAATAAAAACAATGAAAAAAAAAAAGTTTTCTGCATAAATATGTAAAGCTCTTGCCGTGTTGACCTCGTACGCGTAATAAGAACAGGTGTTTCTCTATAATGAGGCGCACCAAACCAGTACTGATCTTTGGCTAATGATCACCTTCTATTCTTCACTGCAACAAAGGAAGCAGTGATACTTGACTTGATTGGCCCTGGTAATAACTGAGTATTTTTATATTTTTTTTATTTTTATTAATTCATTCCACCAGATAAGTTTGGCATTTTTTTTCTTTTTTACATTCCCGGTAACAACAACCTCATATGCTACGCAGTTACGTTAATATTACTTACCTATATATGTCTGAGTGTTTACATTTATTCCACTAGATAAGGTTCGTTTTCTTTTTCTTTTTTAACATATCCGGTATCAACAATCTCGTATGTTACACAATTATGTTCGTGTTACTTTTATTTGTCTATCCTTTGGAGGGAGAGACAATTAAAAGGATATATATTTTTTTTCCTTGAATTTCTTTATTCCGTGCTCTGTCTTGATGGGTTTATGCTCGACTTGTTTTCTTCACACGTTGGAAAATACGTTCATTCATTCACTTATTAATTCATTAACGCTCCTATATAATAAGAAAACACACCAAACCTTAGTTATACCATGTGTTTTTACTTAGTTTGTCAAGGTGAATCGGAAGATATTGATGCTATTGATACTAATTACGGAATAGATTGGCTGGCTGCAAGGTGAATCAGGGACAGGTACGATCACACCTGGGCGACTCCTGCTAATTACTTCCACCATCTAGAGAAGCCACACGAGGCAGCATCAGGTGTGATTATCCTGTGTGTGATTACCACTGCCTGGCTGATGAGTCAATAATAGTGAAGATAATTTCAGTCACGCAAAGTCGATTCTGTGCAGTACTACAGTGATTTATGTATGTATGTATGTATCTATGTATGTATGTATGTATGTTAAGTGTGCTCTGTTACTAATGCTACTAATATTAAAGATTCAAATTGTTTAGTGTGAATTGTGTATGTATGTATGTTTGTATGTTAAGTGTGTTATGTTACTAACCAATACTAAAGAGTCAAATTGTTTAGTGGGCATTATAAAGAACATATAATGACAGCCTATTTATCTTATTTACACTTTTATGTATTCAGAGGACAGGCCAACTAAAAAAAAAAAGAAATGAATAAGGGAAGCTGTAAGAAGTCATGAGGCCTATACATGGCAGTCCTTATATAAAACATGCCTGTTTATATCCACCTATTATCCTTTTCCATGAATGTCTAATCTTTTAAAGTCTCCTATTTATGTTGAATTACAATGGAGTAAGTATATAAATTGAGTATCCACTGTGACTAACGGTATTAATTAACGTATCACTGTTTTGGGATGGGAGGGGACTCGTATCTGAAAACCGTGACACATTAACGTTATAGATTCAGGTTCCTTGGTGGATATTACGAAAGAGAGCATGCCTGTAACAGCGGATTGTCTTGTTTAGCTAGTGAACGTGGTGGGTTATGCTCGACTTGTTTCCTTCACGCGTTGGAAAGTACATTCATTCATTCATTCATTCATTAACTCATCTAAAAAAATAAAAATAAAAATAAATAAAAAGTATACACTGATATCTTACTTCACATTTTCTAGTAGTAAATGAAAGCATCAAAGCACATTCAATACATACATTCAATCATAAAAAAAAGTGCTTTACCTCACATTTCCTTGTAATATAGTGAATGAAATATCAATATCCCCTCCTTTCTCTCCCCCATCCTCCCTCCTACTCATTATCTCCGTGTTATGTCCACTCAGGATAGAAAACACAGCACAGATTTTTGGCAGCACAGTCAGGTGTTTATTGAAGAGAGAGAAGGGGGTAGGGGAGGATGGAGGAGGGATTGGCTCTCACAATGGCTGGATCAACATTACCTGGGTGCGCGGAGCTAATGAGAGAAGGGGACAAGAAGTCTTATTAATCCGGGACCAATTACCAGATTGATTATTAAAGTTGTTATAGTACTTTCGAGGTGAACAAACGAATCTGATTGGCGTGAAAGTTGTAGGAGCTTTTGTTACTGTTATTGTTTAATTTTTAATTCAATGTTTGGGTGATTTATTATTTTAGAGAGAGAGAGAGAGAGAGAGAGAGAGAGAGAGAGAGAGAGAGAGAGAGAGAGAGAGAGAGAGAGAGAGAGAGAGAGAGAGAATACAAAGACAATGACGAATAGATACGTAAACAGACAGAAAGGCAGATAGATAGACAGATAGACACGGACAGTAAGAAGACGCATCTACTACATACGAACATACACACAAACAACAACAACAACAACAACAACAACAACAACAACAACAGCAACAACTCGTACCATACCTTTCACACACACACACACACACACACACACACACATACTTAGAACGCGTGGACACCAAAGAAATATAGAATAAAACAGAAAGAAAAGAAAAAAAAACAGCAACAGCGGAGCCCAGCGTCACGGAATCCCCCTTCCAATCCTCCTATAAGAGATTGGAACCCTTGTTAGTGGAGGCTTGGCGTAATGGTGAAGGGATCCGAGGGCTGAATGGGGGGGGGGTATCGGCGACTCCCACCGTCTCTCCCTCCTTGTTTTTTAAGGAGGATCAAAACCCCTATAATAGAGTTTCATTATACAGGATTCGAACTCCCGTATGTTACAGTGGAGCGTCTAGTTATGTTTACACTGATATCCCTTATTGCTGATGCTTCCCCCATTATAGATATTAGTGCTAAGCCTCTTATACTTATTGTACTGTCAGCTTAAAGAGTGTTTAGTTATCCTGTGTTGTTTGATTCAAATGTGGAAATTACTGGTATAAAAAAGTTATTTATATTTATCTCAGTCCTCTTTTTTCCTCGTATTTCTTTCCTTGGTCGTGTTCTCTGGAAAATTTCTAATCTTTTTTTTCTCACTGGAATTTTCTTTTACCCATTATTTTTTCCTTGGACATTTTTCCCTCGTGATATTTTTCTCCTTGTTATATTTCCCTTTTAAACATTTTTCTTGGACATTTTTCTCCCCTTACATTACCTAATACTTGAGAACACAACGTGGCTTCCTTACCACAGTACTGAGTTACTATTGTGATTCCTGTAGATAATTATGCTTCGGGTAATGGGGTGAGAAAGGTTTGGTTCTTATCTGAAATGAGAGATAGATAGATAGATAGATAGAGAGAGAGAGAGAGAGAGAGAGAGAGAGAGAGAGAGAGAGAGAGAGAGAGAGAGAGAGAGAGAGAGAGAGAGAGACCCAAAGGTGCGACTTTTGGACTCTTTAATGACCTCAAGGATTAGAATGAAAGTGTGAGTCTCTTGGGAACTCTCTCTCTCTCTCTCTCTCTCTCTCTCTCTCTCTCTCTCTCTCTCTCTCTCTCTCTCTCTCTCTCTCTCTCTCTCTCTCTCTCTCTCTCACGATTACTACTACTACTACTACTACTACTGCTGCTGCTGCTGCTATCTGTTTTACCTTTGCATTCCCTTGTACTAATAGTCCTATTCCTACTTTTCTAAACCACCACCACCACCACCACCAGGCTTTGAAGGACAGTCGAGCAAGTTCTAGACATGTTTTTTATTAATATATTGACAGGTATCATAAATAGTTTCCTTACATACATACGTTTACCATTAAGACGTGAAGCTCATATATGTTTATTGTACGTATATATGTGTGTATTTTTTTAATATTTTTATTTATTTTTTGAGCATAACAAAAATAGTACAAAGTTTACAGCTTACGTGACTATTTCCTATAATTACTGTTGATTTTATGATTTAATTTTTGTTTTCTTTATTATTATTGTTATTGTTTATTTTGGTTTAGTTGGTTTGTCGGTAGTTTTGTGAGGTATTGAGCTGTGATGGTGACCGATGGTGACGAGTGAGGTGAGTGATGCAGTGAATGAGTGAGTGTATGTATTTTGATTCCTGTTCCTGGGCGAATGCTTTGGTTCAGAATGTGTATTGAGTGCATTAAGATTTTTCGATTGTAAAACGTTCAGGTATAATTTATTTGTCTTTTTCTTTTCCTTATTTCTTTATTTGTTTATTGTGTTATCATCTTTGGAAATAAAACGAGACTAGAGAGTGACATTCACGAAACCTATAAACAGTTTTTCGATGATTATGTCAAGAATTCATAATGAACAACAAATAACATTGATGGTCATTTTATTATTATTATCATTATTATTATTATTATTATTATTATTATTATTATCATTATTATTATTATTATTATTATTATTATTATTATTATTATTATATAAACATCAACTCCATCATCATCATCATCATCATCATCATCATCATCATCATCATCACTATGGATCATCTAAACACCTGAAGAACAAAATAGAACAATACTGACATCCTAAAATGAACAGAAATATCATTAGAACACTGAACATTTCTTTAATAACAATTGAACCAAAAAAGGTCTTTACGTACGCCTGTTTTTTTTTTAATATATATATATATGGAACACAGTAATTTTTTTTTAATGACACGTGACACATTTAATTATCCCATTTATTAACAGTACACCGATTTATTATTTTTTTTCCCTTCTCCTGTTGATAGCACACGGTAATTAGATATACTATGTAGCCCCGTACAGCACAGGTGTGAGAAACAAGTGTTAAAAATGCCACAAGTGTTTCGGTTTACCTGTCGGGATGTTGCAGTGGTTCGTGTTCTAAAACGTTCCAGAGTCCCATGTCGACGTCGGGATGTTGCAGTGGTTCGTGTTCTAAAACGCTCCAGAGTCCCATCTCGACGTCGGGATGTTGCAGTGGTTCGTGTTCTAAAACGTTCCAGAGTCCCATCTCGACGACTTTGAAAAAACTCTAGTCTAGTGGAAAGTTCTGAATTTTCAAGTAGTAGTAGTGACTAAACGGCTCCATCGAAGTTCTAAGTGGTTTTCAAAAGTGTTGTAGTGATTAATGAGGGTTTAAAAGGCTGTAGTAGAAGTTATCTGGAGATTCAAGAGTGTTTTTGGTGTTATTAGGGACAGTTTGGTGGCGTTTATGGAAGTTATATGGATTTTAAGGGGTGTTTGTGATAATTAGTAATACTTTGAGTTTTCATGGGTGTTTTAGTGGTTCTAGTGATAATCTAACAAGGTCTAGTGGAAGCTACTCGAGTTTCCAAGGTTTTAATGATTCTAGAGATAATTTAAAAGCCTCGAATGGAAGTCACGGGATTTTCAAGAGTTTTTACTTATGACCCTAGCGATAGTTAAAGAAGAAATCTACGTTTTCCATAAGAAAGACACTCATGAGGAGCTGACTAATTACTTACGTGGCTTCTGGAAACTATCATAACTCCAAAGCGTTTCGGAACACAAGCCACTATCTGACCTCACCTCACTGACGCCTCATTACCAACGGCTAGACACACCTGCCGTAACGAGACACCTGTGCGCGCTTATTAATCACCCACGACACCTGGGTACCCACACGCACACACACACACACACACACACACACACACACACACACACACGCACATCCTCACTGGATAACACAAGAGACTTCCTTCCTTGGTTTCTTCTCTGTAAACGTATCTAGACCAGTTAAATGAAGACTAGTTTTAGCGCGGAGGATGAGGAGATCAGTGCGTATGGAAGGCCTGCGTACGTTCGGCGCCACCATACCATACGCATCACTGAGTCTTCTGCGTATTGACAAACCTCGATGCCTCCCGGAGCTCCCTGGAATACCGACTGGGCAGGAGGTGGCGGTGGTCTGTCTGTAGGAGGGAAAGAAACGGGTGGTTTAGAAGGGATCTCAATTGGTAACGAAGGAGACTGTTTTAGAATTGAATAGTAATAAAAGAGGGTGCTTTAGAATCAAATAGCAAATAAGGAAGGTGCTTTAGAATTAAGCAGTATTAAAGGAGGGTGTTTTAAAATTAAATAGCAATAAAAGAGGGTACTTTTAGAATGAAATAGGAAATAAGGAGGGAGCTTTAGAATCAAATAGGAAATAAAGAGAGTGTTTTAGAATTAAATAGAAAATAAGGAAGGTGTTTTAGAATTAAGTAGCAATAAATTAAAATGTTTTATAATTAAATAGCAAAGAAGAGTCTAATTAGAATCAAGTGACAATAAAAGTGTCTTTCAGAATCAAAATAGCAAAGTGGTATCAAATAGGAACAAAGGAGGCTGTTTTTGAAGGAGTCTCGGATAGCAGATGATCACCTCCTAACCATAAATAAAGTGGCGGTGGTCTGTTTGTAAGAGGGGAAGACGACTGTTTTTTTTTTCGTTTTTTTTTCTACTTTTCTTAGGTGTCCCCAAATTTTCTTCCTTTCCTTAGGTGTCCCCAAATAGCAACAATCTTTTACATCCTGACCATAGTCCGTATTCTCAAATGTTTCAGTGTTCATCTGGATTAATGTAAAAAAGAAAAAAAATCTAATGGAAGTTATAGTGATTTTTTTTTTCAAGTTTTACATGATTCCAGTGACAGTGTAAGATAACTTTTGCACATTTAATAGAGAGAGAGAGAGAGAAAAAAAAAAACAGCCATGGAAACTTAATTTATCAACGTTACAGCATTTTGAATTTGAGGAAGGAGAGCGGCGTTTCAAAAAATATATCCCCAAGGCTATTTATTTCACCATGCTCCACAAATTATCAATGAGGAAACCACCCCACGAAAGAACACAAGGAAAGGGAACAGCGAAACTCCAGTTGATGTACACGAGGCAGCTGCTGATTATGAAGAGGTGCATTGTAGAGTTTTCTGGGGGAGAACTGGAAGGATATGGTAATGTGATGCGTGTGTAGTGGTGGTGGTGCTGGTGGTGGTGGTGGCGGTGGAGGCGCAGTGCGGAAGTGTGTGTGTGTGTGTGTAGGACGTGGTTTTCCTCTTTAACTACCGAGTGTAAGAGAGTTCGTCGTATAGTGGTGCGTCTCTCTCTCTCTCTCTCTCTCTCTCTCTCTCTCTCTCTCTCTCTCTCTCTCTCTCTCTCTCTCTCTCTCTCTCTGTTAAATGTTTGGTGACAAGCTGCTCTTCCTCAGCTTACACGTCCTGCACTTCAATCCTCCTCTGGCCTTTGCTTTTCCATCTTCCTGCTCTTCCATCCTCCTGCTCTTCCTCCTCCTCTTCCTCCTCCTCTTACTTACCTCTTCTTCTTTCTCCTCCTCCTTCTCCTCCTCCTCGTTCTAATACCACTTTTTCTTTTCTCTCTAATCATCCCATTATTTATTTTTCGCACTTCTTCCTCATTTTCCCTTCCTTTGTCCTCCTTCTCTTCCCTGCTTCCTCTCCTTCTTCACTTCTTCGTTTCCATCCTTCTTTTTTTCTCTTTCGCTTCTCATCTTTCTTAACCCACTTTTCGTTTTTAAGCCTTTGTGTGCTCTCTCTCTCTCTCTCTCTCTCTCTCTCTCTCTCTCTCTCTCTCTCTCTCTCTCTCTCTCTCTCTCTCTCTCTCTCTCTCTCTCTCGTTATTTTCCTGATACTTGCATCGTTCTCAACTTTTGCTTTTTCCTCCTCCTCCTCCTCCTCCTCCTCCTCCTCCTCCTCCTCCTCCTCCCTCGTCTCAATATGGACCTATAGATAACAAAGCAGGCGGATTCTGTTAAGTAATCTCATTAGAAGACAGAGAAAGATTCCGTTATCTAACTTCCACTCCTGGGCTCTCTCTCTCTCTCTCTCTCTCTCTCTCTCTCTCTCTCTCTCTCTCTCTCTCTCTCTCTCTCTCTCTCTCTCTCGTGGACCCTTCCTCCTTGTCAATTATATCACCTCCGCTTCTCCATCATAGCCTAACTTATTGCCTCTCTCTCTCTCTCTCTCTCTCTCTCTCTCTCTCTCTCTCTCTCTCTCTCTCTCTCTCTCTCTCTCTCTCTCTCTCTCTCTCATCCTTTCCTGCTCCCCTTTCCCTTTCCCTTTCCTTCCGCCTTGCATCCATATCCCTGCTCCACACACACACACACACACACACACACACACACACACACACACACACACACACACACACACACACACAGCTTTCTCCTTCCCCTCCTACAATTTCATCCTCTTTACTCCCTCACTATTGAAAAGCACTCCTACGCACCCCTACATAACCACCCATCACTCACAATCACTCCCATACACTCCCTTGTTCTCCCCATCTCTCTACAACTTCTCCCCACCTCTGTATACTTCCTCAATACCCTCCTCCCCATCCTCGCTCCCTAATTACACAGTACACTCCAATATAAACGACAAGAATAGCTTACAAATCCAGGACAAAAATTTTCTCACTCGTTCCTACCTCACCTCAAAGGAACACTGCTGCTGAAACCTTACAATCCTAACCTCACTACAGAACACTTCCCCATAAAAAGATAAATAAATAAATCACATGCTACAAATTCTCAACGCAAAATAAATCTTCTTACTCAAAACTGTTACATCTTATACTTCATACAAATAACTTTTCTGCTTATTATTACTACCTCACATCAGAAAAAAAAAAAAAACACCAACCTCACCGCAAAAACATCTTCAGTAAGTCTTTTTAATAAGTCTTCTTCCTACTCAGTGCTGCCTTACCTCACAAAACACCGTCTAACTTCACGTCAGGCCACACCAAATTGAAATGCTAACAACATCTCTAGCGATCCCAAGCGGTCACCCATCCAAGCCCTAACCAGACCCAGCGTTGTTTAACCTCGCTGATCAAACGAGAAGCGGTGAATTCAACTTACAGTGATCACACAAATACCACAAAATAAAAACCTAACTCCGACCTTGCACAAGAAAACATCATTAATACCTTCCAAATCAAAACTCACGCCACAGAACACCTTAAAACCTCCTCCTTATTATCTCCTATCTCCTTCATACTCATGACTGTATTCAGAAACATGTGCGCCTCATCTCCACTACATTCTGTAGACTAGTTAAAGCTATATTGATTTTAAAGATGTTTTTCATGACTAGCGACAGATTAAAAAGATATCGACATTATTTAAAGCAAAAAAACAGTTTGAGAATCCTGATAATCATCTGTGTGGCCTTTGAAAATAATCGTGGTGAGAGTGCATAGCATTTCTAAACACGAGCCTATCTCACACATCCACAAAACGCCACTTTAGCCTTCATACTGCATGCGTCACCACACAAAACACTGCCCAGATCCCCACGTGATGCTTCCTGTTTACTCACCCTTGCTGGATGGGGCACACTCGCTTATGCAGAGCTGGCGACATCTCCATAGGGAGGTTAGCCAAGACAAACAATTCGTAGAACAGCTTATCCACATTGTAATTCATCTTGGCCGAAGCGTCCACGTAGGCACAGCAGGACAACGAGGACACGAACTTTTGCACCTCCTCCGCTGTCACAACCCTGCAGGAGAAGTTGAAGGAGGTGATAAAGGAGGAAGAGGAGGAAGAGGAAGAGGAGGAGGAGGAGGAGGAGGAGGAGGAGGAGGAGGAGGAGGAGGAGGAAGTTG
This sequence comes from Scylla paramamosain, assembly GCF_035594125.1. Classification (NCBI taxonomy): domain Eukaryota; kingdom Metazoa; phylum Arthropoda; class Malacostraca; order Decapoda; family Portunidae; genus Scylla; species Scylla paramamosain. The sequence continues at coordinate 10,860,138 of NC_087193.1, read as the reverse complement.
TATTTGCATAAGTGGAACGATGTGGATAAACTCGGGAGTTGAGAGAGAGAGAGAGAGAGAGAGAGAGAGAGAGAGAGAGAGAGAGAGAGAGAGAGAGAGAGAGAGAGAGAGAGAGAGAGGAAGGGAATAAAGTGACAGAGACAGATAACAACACACAAAGGAAAACAAACAGATAGGAGTCAGACAAACAAGATGAAACCAGAGAGAGAGAGAGAGAGAGAGAGAGAGAGAGAGAGAGCGGAAGGACGAGATAATAAATGAAGGTGTGAGAGGAAGTGTGTCAGGAGAGAGAGAGAGAGAGAGAGAGAGAGAGAGAGAGAGAGAGAGAGAGAGAGAGAGAGAGAGAGAGAGAGAG
>NC_087193.1:10849783-10854783 GCF_035594125.1 Scylla paramamosain | reverse complement strand
TTCAATTTATATATATGTTAGCTATTATCTTTCTTTCCCTTTTCCCGTCTTTCAACTCCTCCTTATATATTCCTTCGTCCACCATTCTCACCTCTCTGCACGTACTTCCATGTCTTATAAATGTTAGCACTCCCCTCTGCTTTCTTTCCCTTTTCCCTCTCTTATCTTTCTTTCCTCAGTTCCCCTGTATTTCTTCCTCCTCATTCCCTCCAGGTTTCATAAATGCTATCCTTTTCCTCTTCCCCCCTTTTTATCATTCCTCTCTCTGTTTTCCTCTGTTTCTTTCTCCTCATGCCCTCAAGGTCTTATAACTGTTAGGTATTCTCTTTATTTTTCCCGTTTCCCCTCTTCCAACTACCCTCTGATCTTTCCTCTTTGTCCCCTCGTCCACTCTTACTCCCTACTCCTTTACATGTATCGTCCCACAAGCCTCATTATCAGATCCTCTTTCCCCTCATCGTTATTCATGTCACCATCCCCTCTCATCATAGATACAGAATGCTAATTAAGATAGAACCCCTCCCATCTCGTCTTAGTTATAGAACTCCTTTGAATTAAGATTGCAACTCCTTCCATCTCTTCCCATATGCAGAACCTCTTTAATGAAAATATAAATCCTGTATCTTTCTCATTTCAGTTAAAAGCTCCCTTTAATTAAGATCAGAACCCCCTTCTCCTTTTCGTTCCAGGTACAAATCCCCTTTTAATTAGAATAGAACCCCCTTTAGTTAAGATAGAACCCCCTTCGTCTTATTCTATTCCGAACATAAAAATCCTTTAAGACAATATAACTTCTCTTGAACCATACCAAATTGAACCTTTGTAAAAATAAACACAATAAGATCATTTTGAGAACCTTTAGTATAAAAGATACCCTTCTAAAACAAAACTCTTACAAAATTAAACCTTTAAAGAAATCCCTCATAGAAACCCCAAACCAGAAAACGTTTGCAGAATCTCCATTGGACTAAAAACCCTTTGAATAAAACCAGTGAAATATACACCTGGATGGACATGGAACCTTTTCGAGCCTCCGCTGCACGAGATTGAACCTTCCTCTTTAAGGAATCACATATGAAGGTGAATTTACAGTAATCCTATTTCGGAACCCCCAAAGGAGATAGCTTTCCCCTCTGACATTTAGGAACACACACACACACACACACACACACACACACACACACACACACACACACACACACATGAATAAGCAAAGATATATGTAAGTGAATAAAGAGGAAAGATAGAAAGTATGGAAGGAATGAGGTAAATATAAAATAAGTACTTGAATATTGAAAGGAAATAGAAAGAAATATCGAAGAAGGAACACGGAAAGAAAAAAAGGAAGAAAGAAAAGAAGGGATGAACAAAAGATGGAAAAAAAATAAACATATATGAATGAATGAATAATAAATAGATAGAGAGGTGAATTGATAAATACAGAATAAGAAAAGTAGAGAAAATACGAACAAAGGAATAATAAAAAATAGAAAAAAAAGCGAAGACAGGAAATACGAAAACAAATACACAAACACGCAGGTAAGCACAGGAAGATAAGAAAAAAACAAAAATAGAAAAGAAAACAAAAATAAAGAAAGGGAAAGAAGGAAGCTGCAAAAAAAAAAAAGTTACTAATTAGAAAATTAAACGAACAAGGAAATCGCCGTAAAATTGATTCCTTCTCCTTTAATTAAGAAAAAAAAACACATCTCGTATAATCAAACATAAAAAAAAAAATGAATAAATAAATAAATAACATAAAAAAAGACTACAATAACCTTACTTGCGAGCCCTCTCCCTCTCCCTCTCTCCCTCTCACCTTTAATTAAGAATACCCTCTTAAATATGAACGCTAGCAAGGGAAAGAGTCAGCCTGCAGTTCAAGCATTAGGAATAATATTACTACCATAAATCATTAACATCTATTTCTCCTCGAGATTAAAAATGTAGGGAATTTTAATGATAGGTTTTATTATTAACTTATGGACCATAAGAGGAAACGTAACAGTAAATGAAAGAAGAAAAATGCCAGATTGTACTTTAAGGATTAAGAAAGAATAGCGAGATAAATTATTAACATCTATTTCACCTGTAGATTAAAATGTAGGGAATTTTAATGATGGACTGTGCTATTAACGTATCATATTATCGTATCGTAATAGAAAATATAACGGTAAAAAAAAACGTAGCAGTGTAAATTTCAATGATGGACTGTGCTATTAACTTTTATGGATCGTAATAGAAAATATAGCAGTAAAGCAAACGAGGAAAATAGCAGTGTACTTTAGGGATTAGAAAAGAATACTGAAATAAAATTATTCTGATTAATATGTAGAGAATTATATTATTGTCATTTTTTTTTTTACTATTAGGGAGACTGACCAAGGTTAAAAAAAAAAATGTAGACTTATTATTGCCATTTCTTGAAGCATTAGGGAGACGAGGCCAGAGAGAGAGAGAGAGAGAGAGAGAGAGAGAGAGAGAGAGAGAGAGAGAGAGAGAGAGAGAGAGAGAGAGAGAGAGATAGGTTAAGCGTGATAAAGATGAAGCCCTTTGCTGTCAATGGTGCTTTTCGTAGTTATGCTCTAAACCTTGACTACCTTATCCTATTAAACTCAAAGGAAAGCCATAAGTGTTTAGGAATTATTTTATTTATTTATTTATTTTTTACCTGTTGCTCAGATTATGTAGGAATAGCTTCGATAAATGCAATGCAGGTCATCTCTTTTGCTGTTAGTGACGAGTTCCCACATAATGCTTCACTTCAATCACATTATCCCATTAAACTCAAGACAAAGCGTTGCTGTTTAGGAGTTCAACTTTTCCACCTGTCACTCAAAGTATACATTATGTTGTGAAGTGTAATGTAGGTCACCTCTTTTGCTGTGTGTGATGTGTTATGCTCTAAACCTCCTCATTATTTTATTAAGCTCAGGGAAACTCATTGCTGTCGAGGAGTTAATAGCCTTTTATGCTGCTCAGATTATATTAAAATAACGCTGATATGTTGGTAATAAAGATTTCTGAGGTACAACCAAACACGTAAAGTAAGAGATTTAGTTTAATATTCACCAGAATCTTTTTGGAAAATGGTAATTAATTTTGCCTATCTAGGTCACAGAAGTTTTTTAACGTTTTAACTTTTTAAACATTGAAAACAGTTATTAATGGCAAGGAATAAGCAATACATTCAAGTTTAGATTAAACATTACGGCCATTCCTTTGTCTGAGCAAAAACGTTTCAGGCAGGCAGTAAAATGTGAATGAATACTAAATAAACCAAAAGGAAAAATTAACATGTTATGAAAAAAAAGCTAAATAATAAATACGTACAAAGAAAAAAATACAAGCATTATGAAGAAGGAACAATAATTTAAGAGCCTGTAGTAAAATAATAAGTAGCCACCAAAAAGTGTACGTGATTATGGAAGAAAAGTAAGAAGATCAACATCACAAACCCAGTATTTTCTCGTCTTTGTCTCAGATCTGTGGCCTGTTTAATCCTGCTTCCCCGGATTATGAAGAAGCATTATCAATATAAGAGCCTTTGGTACGAAAACAAGTGTCTTGAGAATTATAGGACATTATGAAAAGGATATTAAAGAGTTTTTGTTATGAACTCAGTATTTTTTTTTTTTTTTGTCCATCTCAAATTTGCTGCCTCTTCACTTCTGTTGTCCTGGATTTTGAAGAAGCAGTATTGATTTAAGAGCCTGCGGTACAAAACGGAGTGTCTGAAAAGTCATACGTGATTGTGGAAAAGAAATGGAAGGCCCAGCATTACTAACTCAATGTTCTGTTGTCTTTACTTCAACCTTATCTCAAGTTCATGCCAGCTTTACATCTGCTGGCCTGGGTTATGAAAAGCCAGTATTAATCGGAGAGCTTGTGGTGCAAAAATAATTGTCCAGAAAGTTGGAGGTGATTATGGAAAGAAAGTGAAAAGGTTAGCATTGTCCCTTACAGGCTGTCAGTGGAAGGGAAAAGGTTTACTTGATAATTTGACTCATAATTCTTTTTACTTTCGACTCACGGGAAAACTCGTTAACCTTATTAAATAAACAGAAAATGAAGCGGAACAGTTTAGGGTTTAGTAATCTGGAAAGGACTTGAAATGGCGGGTTCAAAAGTTGATTAGAGAGAGAGAGAGAGAGAGAGAGAGAGAGAGAGAGAGAGAGAGAGAGAGAGAGAGAGAGAGAGAGAGAGAGCGAAAAAAAGGTTCACAAATAGAATGCTGGAAGACTGGAATAGACTCAGTAATCACGTTCTTTATGATAAATTTAAAAGATTACCTAACTTCGTGGATATGGACGAGAAGTGGGTACAGGCAGGCATGGTTTATACAAGGACTTCACGTGTTCTAGTTTCCCCCATTCTCTTACAGTTTTATCATGCATCACTAAAGCTTACTCGCTAATTAAACACAGGTATGGAGAGGTAATCAATACAAATGCATGTCTTACCTGTCTTACTTAGGAGGAAAGTGCTATACATGGATAGCCACTTGAAGAAATAAAAAATTCTTGCAGTTTTCCTTAAGATTTTACTATTCTAACACCTGCATCGGCTAATTAAACAAAGGTGAACTAACAACTCTAGACCTAAGGCTTTTTGTAGTTCCCCTTATGTTCCTACAGTTTGACATGATCTCTTACTAGCTAATGAAACACAGGTAAACTCGTACAGGTGTCTCTTGCAGTTTGCCTCATGTTCTTACAACTTTGACGCATGGATCATTCTTACTCGTTAATTAAAAACAGGTAAACACGTAAAGTTAGATTAGATTAGGTTTGGTTAGGTTAAGTTTGGTTAAGTTAGGTTTGGTTTAGTTAGGTTAAGTGAGGTTAGGTTAAGTAAGGTTAAGTTAGGTTAGGTAAGGTCAAGTCAGGTTAGGTTAATTATTAGGTAATCCGTACAGGTGCAAGAGTCTTACCTGTGAGAAAGGAGAGTCTGCGCATGGCTGGAAAAGGATGGTTGCCTGACGTATCTAAGATGTCCAG
>NC_087193.1:10832283-10837283 GCF_035594125.1 Scylla paramamosain | reverse complement strand
CCTCCTGCTAAGCAAAAGTGTGGCCAAACTTTATATGCTTACGAGAGATGTTTTCTGCAGCGTGTTCTATGGCAGTGGAGTCTCTCTCTCTCTCTCTCTCTCTCTCTCTCTCTCTCTCTCTCTCTCTCTCTCTCTCTCTCTCTCTCTCTCTCTCTCTTGATGGTATGTTTCATTTTGCGAGATTCATTTTAAGAATATGTGTGCGTGTGTGTTTTACTAATGTGTGTGTGTGTGTGTGTGTGTGTGTGTGTGTGTGTGTGTGTGTGTGTGTGTGTGTGTGTGTGTGTGAGCGCGCCTCAGGTCCTTGGTATCGAAGTGGACTGAGAAGGGTATGCATAATTAAGGCGAGAGAGAGAGAGAGAGAGAGAGAGAGAGAGAGAGAGAGAGAGAGAGAGAGAGAGAGAGAGAGAGAGAGAGAGAGAGAGAGAGAGAGAGAGAGAGAGTGTAACCCCATATTTTCCCTCCATCACCTACACTAATTACTATACAAACCTTATCCCAATTTCCCTGCCCATTTACACCTATTAACCTCCTCCCATCTCCCAGCACATTTTCACCCATCACCTCCAGACCTCCTTCGTTATTCCCTCCTCACATTTTCTCCTTCACCTTCACCAGCCAAACGACGCCTCTCTTCACTTTCCCTTTGATGCATACTTTACAAATAACAAATATCTCTTCTTGGTTCGACCATGTCATATTTTTCTAACCATATTTACGTGACTTTCCTGCTGGACATAATAATGAAGACCTTGAAAAACATAATTCCCCGTTAGAGAAACTTATCCTATCTTTGTTAATGGAGTTAATGAGGAAAAGAAATGAGAGGAGAGAGGCATTGCTTGTTTGACATGAGTATTAGAGAAGAGGAAGAGGAGGAGGAGAAGGAAGGGGAAAAGGAGGTGGTAAGAGGATGAGGAAGAGGACGAAGGAGGGAGGTAAAAGCAGATGATGTAAAAGTGGATTTCTCTTTCCTCTCACCTCCTCTCCCTCTCCCTCTCCCCGACCGTGACCCCCACAGTGAAGGGGTCACGTGGGATCAGAGGATAGGGGGAGGTAAGAGGGTGGGGGCTGTGGTCATTGCCTGGGGAGAGAAGGGGAAGGGGGAAAGGGGGTTTTAGAGGCACTTAGGTGATGGGGAGAAGTAGCGGGAGTGGAGGAGGAGGGGAGGAGGAGGAGTGGTGGTGGGGGGAGGGAAGAGGATCGTGTGAACATCGCGTTGCGCAAACAGATCGTCACTTGTTTGATGCTTAGCCATCCTTCTCCCCCTTCCCTTCTCTCTCTCTTCCTTCCCCGCCTCCCTTCTTCCCTTCTTTTCTTTCTTCTTCCTCCTTCCCTCTCTTCCCTCCATCCCTTCTCTCTTTGGTATGTCTCTCTCTCTCTCTCTCTCTCCTCTCTCTCTCTCTCTCTCATCCTCTCTCTCTCTCTCTCTCTCTCTCTCTCTCATTTACCTCCCTTCCTCCCTTGTCCTCTTTCTAGTTTTCCTTCATTTTCTTCATTCCTTTCTTCCTCTTCTTTATCTATTTCAGTTCCTTCCTTCCTTTCTCCCTTCCCCCTCTTTGTCCTTCAGTGTCCTATCTTCTTTTTCGTTGTTGTAATTCTGTCTTTTCTTTACTCTCTCTCTCTCTCTCTCTCTCTCTCTCTCTCTCTCTCTCTCTCCTCTCTCTCTCTCTCTCTCTCTCTCTCTCTCTCTCTCATTATACATATATTCACCTTATTTTTTACAGCTAAGTAACATTGAGAAAGATTTTTAATTACCGTGAGAAAAATATATAAAAACATTGATTAATATACGTCTTTTTTTCATTCGATGGGAAGAGTATGACACACACACACACACACATACACATACACACACACACACACACACACATACACACGGGGACACTCATCCCTCACTCCCCTTTACTGTAAAAATATTATTAATTCGTGAAATTGACTAAATCGCTTAAAAAAAAAAAAGTGACAAACATGAAGGGAGGAGGAGGAGGAGGAGGAGGAGGAGGAGGAGGAGGACGGGGAGGTGGAGGAAAAATAAAAAGGAGAGAAAAAATAACGAACAGGAGAAAGCAAATCCGAAGATGGAAAACTGAAGAGCACGAGTAAAGTAAGGAATTAAAGAAAATGATAAAAGGAGTGAAATAGGAGAAGGAGGAAAAGGAAGAAGAGGAGGAGGACAACGAAGACAAGAAGAGTAAATGAAGGGAAAATATAGCACAAGCTTGGAAAATAAGACAAAAGGGAGAAAGAAGAAAAGAAGAGAAAGGAAAAACATGGCATATAGACAAAAAAAAATGAGAAGAAAGAGGAAGAAAAGAGGAGGAGGAGGAGGAGGAGGAAGAGGAGGAGGCACATAGGGAAAACAGACAGGAAGTCCATTTAGGCATAATGAAGTTACTTTCCCAGACATTTTTTTTTTTTTTGTGATCGACGATGTTAGTATGAGAAGAGGAGGAGGAGGAGGAGGAGGAGGAAGAGGAGGAGAAGAAGAAGATAGAAGGAGAAAAAGAAGAAGAGAAGAAGTGACGGGTAAAAAGAGAAGGAAAAGAAGAAAAGTAGGGGAGAAGAAGGAAGAAATGGGAGAAGGAGGAGAAGGAAGAGGAGGAAATCAAGAGGGACAAGAATGAAAATACAAGGAAGAAAGGAGGAAGAAGGAAAACGGAAGAAAGGAGGAGGAGGAGGAGGTGAAAAAGAAAGAGGACGAGAAGAAGGAAAAGGAGAAAAAAAGTGAAGAAAAGAGAAGGAGAGGTAGAAGAAAGAGAAGGTGCAGAAGGGGGAAGAAGGAAAAGAGAAAGAAAAGAAAGAAAAGAAAAAAAACAAGAGGAAGAGAAGACCAAGAAGAGGAGGAAGAAGAAGAAGAAGAAGAAGAAGAAGAAGAAGAAGAAGAAGAGTAGGTGTTGGAGTGGGAAGAAGAGCAAATACATCCTCATTATCATGAAAATCTTCCCAGAACAAAAGTTGTTACTGAGAAAATGATATTAGTGAACTCTCTCTCTCTCTCTCTCTCTCTCTCTCTCTCTCTCTCTGGTTCAAATCTTCTTTCAGTGACAATTATACATCCTATTTCTATTAATTTTTACGAGAATTCTCTATCATAGGTACTTTTTTTGATAGATGTAGCAAAACTTAGGGAACGACAGTGAGGATGCTAAGGTGAGTTACATGCTAATTGCTTCCTTGCGCCACGTAAACACTATAGATAGATAATTAGCATGTGATGAGGTTGTTAGCTTAGACACATTGGTAATGACAGTAGTAGTGGTAGTGATGGTGGTGGTGGTGGTAGTAGTAGTTGTAGTTGTAGAAGTAGTAGTGGTGGTGGTCTTATTGCCTAAATTCAAATTTCTACATGTTAATGAATTTCACACACACACACACGCACAATCTCTCTCTCTCTCTCTCTCTCTCTCTCTCTCTCTCTCTCTCTCTCTCTCTCTCTCTCTCTCTCTCTCTCTCTCTCTCTCCCCTTCCCTTCCTTTCCATATCTTATCCTATCGTACCATACCCCTCCCTTCCCTACCCTTCCTGCCCTACCCTTCCCTTCCCTTCTCTTCCCGTCCACTCCCGCTCCTCCTCTCACTCCCTCCCTCCTTTCCTTCACCGCTCTCAGTATTCCTGTTAACGAACACAATAGAAAGACACAAAAACAAACAAAAAAATGCAGGAAAATAAACATGTGATGAAAATAGTGACTCTCTCTCTCTCTCTCTCTCTCTCTCTCTCTCTCTCTCTCTCTCTCTCTCTCTCTCTCTCTCTCTCTCTCATCTCCATCACGGGAAGTTTAATAGGAAGGAAGCTCTGTGTAAAAATTTCTCCTCCCCCCCAAAAAAAAAAAAAAAAAAATCAGAAACGTATTTTTTTTTGCAATGTCGCGATGTCTTACCATTAGCGATATACAAGTGAAGGCGTTTCTTTATCCTCCCGAGCACTTCACGTTAATTATTTCCACCTGTTTCAGTCACGCTTCGGTTAATCGGGCGCACGTCTCCTCGAAGGGTGACTTAAATTATTATTTCACTCGGGCAGCGGCAGAGCAACGTTCTCCTCCCTACCACGTCCTGACACACCACTGACACTTTTGCGAAGGGTGAGTTGAGTCGAGACTTGCTGCTCTTCTTATCAACACGCACGCGCCACGGGACCATCTGATGCACCCTCTCTCTCTCTCTCCCTCTCTCTCTCTCTCTCTCTCTCTCTCTCTCTGGATCGACCCCCTCTTCCCTTCCTCCACTTTTCCTCAAGCTCTCTCTCCACTTTCCTCAGGCACTGTATCTTCTGTCCTCCTCACCTTTTCTCCCTATCTCCGTCTGATATCCCCCTCCTCCTCCTCCTCCTCCTCCTCCTCCTCCTCCTCCTCCTCTTCTTACTTCTACACCTCCTTATGCGTGTTATTGCATTCTATCATGTCTTCCTCCTCCTCCTCCTCCTCCTCCTCCTCCTCCTCCTCCTCCTCCTCCTCCTCCTCCTCCTCTTACTCCTACACCTCCTTATCCATATTATTGTATCCTATCCTATCCTATCCTCCTCCTCGTTCTCCTCCTCCTCCTCCTCCTCCTCCTCCTCCTTCTCATCATCATCTTTCCCCCTTATATTGCTCAGAGCCGCACCTTCAACCCTTCCTCTCTCTCTCTCTCTCTCTCTCTCTCTCTCTCTCTCTCTCTCTCTCTCTCTCTCTCTCTCTCTCTCTCTCTCTCTCTCTCCCTTTGTTCCTCTCCCTCTCTCCCTCTCCCAAGGCTCTCCAGTCCCACCTGTTGAGTGAGTGCTCTTACCTGTTGCTTCCCGCGCACACACACACACACACACACACACACACACACACACACACACACACACACACACACACACACACACACACACACACACAGACACACAAAACGTTATTATTTATTTTTCAGGTTTTGTCTCATGACGGTAAAAAAAAAAAAAAGACGAACTGGTGTCATGCTTCTAACGACAAACTCTCTCTCTCTCTCTCTCTCTGAACTGGTGTCATGCTCTCT
>NC_087193.1:10802283-10827283 GCF_035594125.1 Scylla paramamosain | reverse complement strand
CTAATAACTCTGAATGATGTGAAGATGAATGTGGGGAAGAAATTTTCACTTGTAAGAAATGTAAATCATTAGCAGTTAGCAATTAAAATATGAGAGAGAGAGAGAGAGAGAGAGAGAGAGAGAGAGAGAGAGAGAGAGAGAGAGAGAGAGAGAGAGAGAGAGAGAGAGAGAGAGGAAGTATACAGGTCTATTAGAATCATTACAAAGGAGAATGACTAAAAGGATACAGTGGATGAGGAGTATTCCTTACGAGGCGAGATTGAAGCTGTTAAATTTACATTCCTTTCGAGAGACATAGGTTAAGAGGAGGAACCTGATAGAAGTCCTTTACAGTGGTATAAGGGTTATAACAAGGGGGGACGTAAGCAAACTCGTAGGCTCAGCAACCAAGACAGATCAAGAAATAACGGGTTCAAAGTTGAAAAATTTAGGTTTTAGAAAGAGATAGGAAGAAATTGGTTCTCAAATAGAGTGGTAGATGAATGGAACGGACTCGTAATCATGTTGTTTGCGCTAAGACGTTAGGGAGCTTTAAAGAGAAGACTAGATGGATTTATGGATGGGGATGATAGGTGGAAATAGGTAGATATATTTCATACAGGACTTGCCACGTATAAGCTTGGTGGCTTCTTGCAGCTTCCCTTTTTTCTTATGTTTTTATGTTCTTATGTTGTTTTTGTCTTTGACCTGCGCCCCTATTACGTAAAAAGAAAAAAAAATGTTTCCACAAGCACCAGCAGGAGCGGGTCGTGTTTCAGGTGAGGGGGAAGCGCTGCTCATCACCCGCGACAGTAATGGCGACACTAAGCACACAGGTTCATGGTGTTTATTTTCCATGTCTTTCTGTTTTGCGCTGCTCTGACGTGGCGGCGCGTTTTGAGGATGGGCCGTGGGAGGGAGCAGGGACAAATATAGAACCAAGAGTTAGTAATAGTGAACATCAGAGCTTTTGTAGTATAAGCAAGTTTATCCTCTTTTTAATAGCTTCCCTTTTTTATTCATTGTTTTTTATATCCATCTTTTTTTATGTACCTTGTTTTATATGTACTTTCTTTCAAACTTCTTTGTTTTTATATTTCTTTCCATCCTTCTTTTTATCGTGACAGCACAAGATCATTTTTTTTTTTTTTCATGTATAGCAAAGGTTGTCGATTGGCTTATAGAACAAAAAGGAGGGGGAAGGAAAGGATTCTAAAATAGCACTCCTTTATTATCCCCTGCTCACCCGCCCCGACCCCCCCATAAAAAAAAAAAGTGTTAAGGCACTTGATTTGACGCAACATGTGAAGGTGTGGTAATAAGACGATACGGGCCTTACACTTTTCACAACCGGCAGTTTACGTCACCACTTATACGCCTGAGAGAGTTATAAGCAACTAGAATCTTTGGGTATAACGTATCCCTTGTTCCAATCGGTGCTTTGAGAGAGAGAGAGAGAGAGAGAGAGAGAGAGAGAGAGAGAGAGAGAGAGAGAGAGAGAGAGAGAGAGAGAGAGAGAGAGAATCTGATCACTACTTCAAAATCATAAATTACCTTCTTTTTTTTAATTCGTTCCCTTTATTCTAACCTTTGCAACTCCCTCCCCCTCTCTCTCTCTCTCTCTCTCTCTCTCTCTCTCTCTCTCTCTCTCTCTCTCTCTCTCTCTCTCTCTCTCTCTCTCTCTCTCTCTCTCTCTCTCGGAAGAAATGTTTACCTTGTGACATCATTTCAGTCACTTTGTGCTCTCAAGTGGCGGTGATGTCTTCGCCTTCACATCACCTCACTCGTAGTGAAGAGTCTTACGTCCTAACTGCCTTCCCTCTGACATTAAGCAAAATTACAACAAAAACATTGAGATTTATTACGATCTTTATCTATTCATATATTTACTTGAGTTTTTACTCTGTGTCGAAGTCATTTCACATGGTTCAGTATATTAACTAAGTCTTTTCTTCCGCCTGTCTTTACAGTGACTAGAATGCTTATAACATTGAAATCACAAGTCAGGCATTGCACTTTTAACAGCAGACAAATCCAGAGCCCATATTTTGAAGTGCTTAATTAAGAAGTATTTCCTAGTACATAAAAATGGTGGCAGCAGTGGGATTAGAAATGTGTTTCCTTGGCCATCACCTATACACAAGCAAGAACTAGAAAAAAGAAGTATATATATTTCCTAGTACATAAGTCCACATTAAAATCATGATGCAGTAAATACTCACAAGAAAAATGTCAAACACTAACTTTGGAAACGAGGTAAAAGAATAAATAGATAAAATGATTATAGAATATTGATGACGCAATATTGTTTCTGGCCATCAGTCAGCCTACATAGAAAAGAAAGGTTCAGTGAAGTCCTCCGTGTTCTTGCGTGCTGAATGTCTGAGTCCTTGAAGTTCTTGGGCGAGGGCGTTCCTCTCCTCCAGGTGTTGTATCATCTGGTCCAGGCGTGACTTCAGGTTTTCGAACATCTGCGTGTGTTGCTCCAGCGTCTTTTTCACCACCATGTCCTCATCCTTCTGTCCACAATCGACTTCGTTGTTGTCGCTGTCATCGTCGTTATCATCAGTTTGAAAGAAATCCGCCATATTTTCGGAGAAGACCACGAATTTCTCTATGAGTTTTTCTATTTTACATCTGAGTGTTGCAGCAGGCGGCGCGCCCCTGTCAGTGGAGTTCGTCCCCCGTGGCACGTTGTCGCCGCCAACCCGGAAATGCTCTAGCACCTTCACAAACAAGTTCGGGATCTTCTCTCTCTCGTCGTACTTGTTGGCAAGGCACAAATTGCGGAACCATGGGAAACACATGTCGATCTTCAGCAGCAGATAGATCCTCCCTGTCTGCTTGCAGTAACGGAGTCTCTTCTTGTTGCAGGATGGACTCTTAAGCAAGGTGACGAAAAACGCCCCGACGGTACAGACGAGCAGCAGGAAGAGACTGATGGAGAGCAGCGGGTAGTCCAAGTTGGCGTTGAGGAAGTTATCGTCGTAGTTGAGGTCACCGATCATCCACACCATCACCTGCACCATGGAAAGCGGCACGGAGCTGAAAGGCCTCTGTTCCTTCAGCAGTAGGTGGAAGGCGAAGGAGAACACGAACACCACCATGCCCAGATACATGAGGCCCTTGGCATAGCTTTTGAAGAACCTGACGTTGATAGCCGAGTACATGACGAACTGCGGCAGCTTGTTGATGTTGTGGATGAGATCGAGCCACACGAGGAGCAGGGCCAGAATGCCACATTCCCACGCGTACACCTGCACGGAAGTCACTAATGTAATAGTAGTAATAGTAGTAGTAGTAGAAGTAGTAGTAGTAGTAGTAGTAGTAGTGGTAGTAGGAGTAGTTGTAGCAGTAGTAGTAGTAATAGTAGTAGTAGTAGTAGTAGTAGTGGTAGTAGGAGTAGTTGTAGCAGTAGTAGTAGTAATAGTAGTAGTAGTAGTAGTATCAGTAGCAGTAGTTTTTGTTATTGTTGTTGTTATTATTGTTACTGTTTTTGCTTACTGGCAAAATGTATGTAACAACAGATGTACATTATCTGCCAAGTAAGACCGTTACTGTACTAGAGAACGCTCTTGGTGACCCTCATAAAGAAAACCTGAAGGGAAGCACCTGACGGGGACACTGTGGCTGGAGGAGTGGCTGAGACAGTCCTTTTGTGGATGTGACTTACCGATTTGATGCCGTAGGTGAGGTCACAAGTGGAGGTGGGGAGCAGAGCCACCAGGGACAGAACCATAATGGGCAGGTGCAGCAGGAACATCTCCACGTGGCGCATCCCTATCTGGGGGAGCGAGGACGAGGCTCAGTAGTGAATAAATTATAAGAACATAAGAAAATAAGAGAAATTGTAAGAAAACATCAGACCGTTAGGTAGTACTTTCTGTGAATGCAACGGGAATTCTAATAGCCACTAGTACAGAAAAGGAAAAATTCTGATAGGATAGATTGATTGAGAAGAGGAGGAGGAGGAGGAGGAGGTGAAAAGAAGGAAGAAGAGATATTTTTCTCGGCCCTTTTGACTTTATAAAATTCCTTGCAAATTTTTTCTGTACTGGTCTCACTCATCTTCGAAATATTTACTTTGCTACCAATCTCCTTACTTATTCACTCCGTATTACTTATTCACTCCATATTACATTGTTGTTCAGCTCCTGACTTTATAAAAAAAAAAAACTTCCTTAATTTTTCTGTTACTTTCATCCAACTACAAAAATTGACCTTTGTTACACATCTTCCTATATAAATGGTTCATTCTACATTATGTACATTATCATCGCAACCTCCGACTTTGGCCCGTATTCAGAAACGCTTTGCTCTCTCACCACGACTATTTTCAAAGGCTATAGAGATGATTAGCCGAGGTCTCAAGACGGTTTCTACTGTTAGTCATGCAGAAATCTTGTTAACATGCCACTAGAACCGTAAAAACACCCTTGAAAACCCGTTTAATTTCAACTAAAGCATTTTGAAAGTAGTGGAGGTGGGAGGTTCCTTGCTTTCTTTCCAATGTGAATCCAACCCCACTCCTACACATCCCCTTTGCACTTGCCTTCCTTAGACAAATCGCCTCCGCCAGCACCTGCAGGAACAGAGCCACGGCTAGATGGAGGTGGACTTCTAAGGTGGTGAAGGCTCCAGGGGGACTCCAGGACGGTATGCTCTCCTCCACTATTCCTCCATCTCCGCTCAGGCTGCCGCAGATCTCCTCTTTCGTCAGGTTGTATTGTCTTTCTATTTGCTTCCAGTTTCTGAAAGAGAAAAGTGTTGTTGAAGCGTCACGTGTGTGTGTGTGTGTGTGTGTGTGTGCGTGTTCGTTCGTTCGTTCGTTCAGCAATCAACTCAATGCTAACTACTGATTCGTCTGTCCCTCCATCTGGTTCATTGAGATTGACTTTCCATAAACTTTAGGCATTAGACGCTTTGGTCGTCTGGCAACCTTAGCTTACCCCCCCCCTCCCTCTCTCTCTCTCTCTCTCTCTCTCTCTCTCTCTCTCTCTCTCTCTCTCTCTCTCTCTCTCTCGTTTATTCCTCTATAATTATCTCGTTCGCTTTTCATTCTACTCTCTTCCTCCCCATGTACTCGTTACTGTGTCCTTTCTTTCCTACGTCTTTCCATTTCCTTCCCTGTGTCTCTCTTTTCTTTCACCTTCCATCGCTTCCATTTCTTTCACTTCATTTTTTTTTTTCCTTTTTTCTCTCGTTCATAATCCGCTAATCGTGTTTAATGACTTCATATTGTGTGAAAAATAAATTATGCATCGAGATTTCTAAAACTGCGCTAAACGAGGCAGGAAGATTATACGCTTGTCTGTCTGTTATGTCTGTCTGCCTGTCTGTCTGTCTGTCTGCTTCAAAGCCTGACGTTACCACTTTGAATGCATAAAAAAACCTTCAACTCAAATTTTCACATTCAATGTTTTGATCTCTTCCACAACACTGAGACCTCTATTCTGAAACGCTCAGCTTTTTCACCACGACTGTTTTCAAAGGCTACAGAGATGAATAGCCGGATTCTCAAGAGTGTCTTTCCTGTTGATAATGTAAAAATCTTGTTAATCTGTCACTAGAATAATAGAAACACTTTTAAAAACCAATGAAACTTCAACGAGAGCCTTTAAGAAAGTAGTGGAGCTGCAGTTTCAGATATGGATCTAGAGGTCGCGCTACACTCACGTGATGTACAGCAGGAAGCGGATTAGCGCCCAGACGAGGAACACTCGCAGCAACAGCAGCGACAGGAAGAGCCAGCGGGCGTAGGAGCTCCATTTATAACGAAGCCACGCCTCCACCAGTGGGTGCTGCAATAGTTCCAGGTTTTCGCAGCCCACCATCACGCCTACCGGATGTTCCTCCAGGCTGGCTCCTGCAACGGACCCTGCTTGACACGCGTGCTTCACATGGGACACTAAACATGGCAACAAAGGAAAGCAGAAGAGAGAAAGTTGGAAAGAACAGCGATGGAGAATGTTGAGGTGGATAATGGGTATATCATTCAGAGAACATCTACGAAATGAAAAAGTGAGAAGGGGAGCAATAGTGGAATGCATTACAGAAATTATAAGAAGATAAAAAATAAAAAAAAACTGGTATGGCCACGTACTAGAAAGAGAAGACCAGAAATCAGAAATCAATTGAAAGTCTAGAGAGAACCAGTTGAGGGAAGAAGATCAGAAGGAAGATAGAGAATAAGATAAAGGGATGGAACTACGATAGAATTGCAAAGGATAGGAGTCACAGAGGAAGATGTAAGGGACATAGACAAAAGGAGGAGACTCGTACATGGCGCCAACCCTTCACTCTAGGGAAACAACAAGAGAAGACTAAACATGACGGATAACCTCAGCACTGGCACTCACTAAAGACAAGCAGGTACATTAACAGAGCAAAGATCAAGAGTTATCATAACGACACTATGCAGACGCATGAGAGACCGTGGTTACCGTTCTGTAGGTAGGTGGCGTCTTCAAGGAGCTGGAAGTTGTTTATGGCACCTTTCCGGCAGCGCGTCATGATTTCACAGGCAAGATCCGGGAAGGGCTGAATGATATCCCGGAAGTTACGGGACGGCGGCTCCTTCACCGTCCTGTCCAGTCCGCACCCAGTCTGCCACCACTTGCTCCTGAAGATCTTTTCTAGAAGCACCCTGTAACCCAAATGAAAATTAAAAAAGATGTGCAGACACTTTGCAAAGCAAATACAATCGTGTGTGTGTGTGTGTGTGTGTGTGTGTGTGTGTGTGTGTGTGTGTGTGTGTGTGTGTGTGTGTGTGCGCGCGCGCGTGCGTGCGTGCGTGCGTGCGTGCGCGTTTGCGTGTACCTGTTTTTCGTGCTGATGATGCGTTGGCTGTATTCGTGAAGTCTTCTCGCCAGGTCTTCCGGCAGCGACTTGAAGTTCTCCAGTAGCAGCTCGACGGTCTCAGGATGGTCGCCCTGGATGGCCAGGTCCAGGGCGTACCTTTTGTCTTCGTCTTGCTCGTTCCCGAGGCCGGAGTCGGCATCGAGTAGTATCTTGCAACATTCGCGACTTCCTGCGGCTGCTGCAGCGTGCAGGGCCGTTTTCTTTTTGCTGTAATCCTTTGCCCGCAGCACGGCACTTCTGTTTACGAGGAAACGCACCACCTCAGCGTGGCCGGCGGCGGCTCCCACATACAGGGATGACCTTCCGCGATTGTCGAGGGCGTTGATTCTTGCTCCGCGATTCAAAAGGAGGCAGCATGCTACCTTGGAGCCCTCCTCGGCGGCGATGTGCAGCGGCGTCACGCCTTTATCGTCGCTGAACCTGACGTCGATGCCATCGTGGGCCAGCATCATCTGCAGCATGCCGGGTCGCCGGTATACGAGCCGGAAGTGCAACAGTGACTCGCCGGGGCTACAGGTGGGCGAGGCGCCAGCCTGAATCAGCATACTGAAGCTGGCATCGTCCATCTTGGCAGCACAGCTGAGCGCCGAAAGGTTCCTATTGTCCCTAACGTTGAGTAGACGCTCCACGTTCTGACAACTCAGTAAATATTCGAGGCACTTGTGGGCTCTGCTGGACACCGCGAGGTGGAGGACGGTGCTGTTTTCGTTATTTCTTTCTGTTAAGGAGGCGCCTCTCTCTGCCAGCATCCGCACACACACCAGCTTGTTGTTCCTCACGGCTTCCATGAGGGGCGTGTTGCCGCTTCTGTTTCGCGCGTCGATCGAAGCACCCGAATCCAGAAGAAACTCCAACAAAACATTGAAACCTTTCCTGGCCACCACGTGGAGCAGTGTGTTGCCGCCGACGTCGCAATACCCTAGACTGTCTTCATCGGGAAGCAGCTCCTTGCAACACCTGTAGTGACCTTTTTGAGCGGCCAGGAACAACGGCGGCGGCACGTCCGGGATGCTATGGTGGGTGTAGCTGGAAGCAAGCAGGCGGCAACACTTCATGTATCCCTTGGCGGCAGCGTGGTGCAACGGCAGCCATTTGGTCTTGTCCTGCATCGTGGGGTTGGCTCCCTCCTTCAGCAGCAGCTCCACCACCGCGTCCCAACCCTCCCGGGCCGCGTAGTGCAGAGGAGTCATCTGGTCGCTCTTCCGCCGCGCATCCAAGATGAGGTGGCCTGTGGTTCGGTGGTTGTCAAGGAGGAGCTGGCATAGCTGAAGGCGGCCGTCCCGCGCCGCGATGTGCAGCGGGGTGTGCTCGGCGTGGTCCTTGGTGTTCACTTTGGCACCCTTCTCCAGCAAGCGGACCACCACCTCGCCACACCGGTCCACCCATGTCTTCCTGGCCAGGGCATGCAGGGGCGAGGACCCATCCTTCTCGTCCAGGACATTGACATTTCTCTCGTCCTCCAGCAGGCGAAGGCAGAGGTCATGGTCCTGCGCGGCGATGGCTTGGTGCAGCATGGCGCTCCTGTGTGGGAGGTGACAGGCGTTACTCGGGTGTGTCAAAGGGGACCAAGGGGGAAGAGCAGGACAACACACTGAGCACATCCATTAACCCTTTAACCGCTACGGCTTCTTAGGTTTCATAAAGTGTTGTTGTGGAAGCGTGAAAAGTGGTTTCGAAAGACACTGCTGACAGCAAAAGGAGTGATGGAGTTGTTCAAACCTTTTAGTGACTGCAGATTGTGTTTTGGTCACCTGAGTCGCCGAGGATATCTCAAATGAAGTAATGATTGCCATAGCTATTAGAAGTGACAGGAATAAGGAAGCACGGCGCAAGTAATCCCTGACCCCATGATACGATGTGATGTGACATGATATGAGAGGCATGGGGTTAAAATGCATCCTGTCCCCGCCCTTTATGGATCAACGTTTACCACACATTTTTTTTCCTACTGAATGTTCCAAAGCCTTTGACTCTCCTGCCCGTGACTGAAAAAGCGCAGCCACACTTTCCCTGTCTAGCATTGTATCGCCCTGCATGTATGTATGTGCATGTATGTTAGTATGTTAATATGTATGTATGTATGTATCTATCTATCTATCCATCTATATGTCCATCTAACTTTTTATCTATCTATCTGTCTATCTATCTATATGTCTATCTATCTATCTATCTATCTATCTATTTTTTTATCTATCTACCTACGTACATATCTATCCCTTTGTCTATCTATCTATTTATCTATTTGTCTATCTATCTACTTGCCTATTTCCCTATCTCTCCGTCTATCTATCTATCTATCTATCTATCTATCTATCTATCTATCTATCTATCTATCTATCTATCTATCTATCTATCTATCTATCTATCTATCTATCTATCTATCTATCTATATATATATATATATATATATATATATATATATATATATATATATATATATATATATATATATATATATATATATATATATATATATATATATATATATATAACCAAGCATATATAAACAAAACACATAAAACAGACAAACAAATAGACCAACCAATCAAATAACCAGCCAATCAACACACGATGCATCACCATCAACACAAAAGAACACACACACACACACACACACACACACACACCTTTTCTCTGCCTGGTCACCTCCTGTGTTGTATCTTTCTCATCTCTTCCCTATTTACTCCCCTCTGCTCTATTTGTGTCTCCACTCGGTCTCTTCAGCTGAGGCTACCCGCGCCCTTTCGTGCCTGAAGAAGTACATTCGCTTCTTACTTAGATTAACTTTTTCTCCCTCTGTATAGTGCTCCTGCAGGGGAAGGATTCTTAATTTTTCTTTCTGTGTCCGCCTTCGCCTCTCTCTCTCTCTCTCTCTCTCTCTCTCTCTCTCTCTCTCTCTCTCTCTCTCTCTCTCTCTCTCTCTCTCTCTCTCTCTCTCTCTCTCTCTCTCTCTCTCTCTCTCCACTTGTCTGTGTGATCTATAATCTCTCACATTTCTCTTCACACACACACACACACACACACACACACACACACACACACACACACACACACACACACACACACACACACACACACACACACACACACACTCATACACGCACCTTACTTAACCCCGTGCACCGCGTGATACCCTTCTTACACACACTGAAAGGACACACTGCTTTGATCTAAACACTCAGAGTCCTAATGAAATGTCAGCAGAACATAAACAACAGGATGCATTACAAACTTCGTCATTTCTTCACTCATTTCCGGAGAGAAGACTATATGATCATTTCTTTGTTTACGTTTTCTTTCTATCTTGTTGGAAAGTTGGAGAGAGAGAGAGAGAGAGAGAGAGAGAGAGAGAGAGAGAGAGAGAGAGAGAGAGAGAGAGAGAGAGAGAGAGAGAGAGAGAGAGAGACTATACGTATATATTAGTGTAATGGTATATGTATCATATAAGTAACTGAGTGTGTTGTGGTATTTGTGTGTGTGTGTATGTGTGTGTGTGTGTGTGTTTTATTATTTCCTTTGTTATCTGCTTTCCAACGTTTTTATTCTATTCCATTTTAGGAGCGACGAGTACACACACACACACACACACACACACACACATTCTAGCTTTAGTGCTACGGAAAAAGAGCAAAAGGTTGAATGTGAAAATTTGAATTAGTTTTTTTTTTTTTTCATGCGTTTAAAGTGGCAACATCACCCTTCGAGGCAGACAGACAGACAGACAGACAGACAGACAGACATAACAGACAGACAAGCGTATAATCTTCCTGCCTCGTTTAGCGCAGTTTTAGAAATCTCGATGCATAATTTATTTTTCACACAATAAGAAGTCATTAAACACGATTAGCGGATTATGAACGAGAGAAAAAAGGGAAAAAAAATGAAGTGAAAGAACTGGAAGCGATGGAAAGTGAAAGAAAAGAGAGACACAGGGAAGGAAATGGAGAGACGTAGGAAAGAAAGGACACAGTAACGAGTACATGGGGAGGAAGAGAGTAGAAGGAAAAGCGAATGAGATATAGAAGAATAAAAGAGAGAGAGAGAGAGAGAGAGAGAGAGAGAGAGAGAGAGAGAGAGAGAGAGAGAGAGAGAGAGAGAGAGAGAGTAATGCAGGGACCCTCAGCACAAACACTGCCATCCATTTCTTTGACTTCTCAGCTTCACTGCAGTTAATTAAAAAGAAAACTCCACTGTTGCCATGGTGATCACGTGACTGAGTGTCCACTTCTACAATGCAGTGTGGGGGGACTATGCTATGCGCTAAATGTCAGTGTGGTGATGACCTGCTGCTGGTGACCCTTGTACAGTGGCTGTCATAAGTTGTCACTTTCGATTTCTTCTGTGTTTTCCGTTTTCTTTTGTACTAATCTCCGGACAGTCATTATGTAACCCGAGAACTGATACTCTTATTTGCTTATCTAACAAAAAAATATGGTTGCCTTCTCCGATTTCTTCATTATTTTCCGTTTTTTTTGTTCATAGTCACTTAATCTGCTGACAGTCATTAAGTAACCTGAAATTGATAGACTCTTAGCATATCAGACTTCTGTGTAAGTGGTTGTGAATGGTTCTTGTAGGCTTGTTATTTGTGTTCTTGGTTGTGGGCGAGTTGTTTGTAGGTAGTTTAAGTGTTAGAAGTGTGATTGCGATGACAAGGAAGGCACTGTGGCATAAGACTTTCTTCTTTCTCTCACCCCTATTCTGTCCACCTCTCTAACGCAAGAGTTAACCAGTATTCTCAATCATTCATCCCTTTCTCTGGTAAACTCTGGAACTCCATGCCTGCTTCTGTATTCCCACCTTCCTATGACTTGAATTCCTTCAAGAGGGAGGTTTCAAGACACTTATTCATCAATTTTTGACCACTGCTTTGACCCTTTTATGGGACTGGCATTTCAGTGGGCATATTTTTTTTTATTGTATTTTTGTTGCCCTTGGCCAGTGTCCTTCCTAAGTAAAAAAAATAAAAATAAAATAAAATAATGATTACTGCAGTGTCCCCTTGCCAGTTTCTGAGAGAGCGGGAGAGCGAGGCTGGCTGGTGAGAGTCTGCATCTCGGCGACTAAACGACGTAAACGTTGAGGCGGCGAGGCGGCGAGGGAGGACTGGACTAGCCGGATGTTGACATTGTGACTCTGTGATGTTAATGGACGCTTCCACCATCATCATCGTGAGTATGGCTCTGTTTTGTGTTGAAAGAGTGTGCATGACTCATTCACGTGCCGTGGGGAAGGCAGGCCCGCCAGACTGCTGTGTGTATTTCAAGCATCAAATCTAAGCAATCACCTCTAATGCAACACTGGTGTGCAGGGATTTGCCTATTTCAGTAGTTGGTAAAGCTTTTAAATTTGTATTATAAGACTGCATCCCTGCTTCCTTGTACAACGCTCGGAAAACCGCGTGTTGTGGCTGGGAAAGTAATACCAAACTTCTGCAGGAGACTGATGACCTCCAGTATGAAGAGGAGCTACTGCGTAACCCATTCTCCGTCAAGCACTGGCTACGCTACACGGAACACAAGAAGGATGCACCAGCTGATAAACTTAACAAGGTGTACGAGAGAGCCTTGCTACAGATGCCAGGGAGCTACAAACTATGGCACCAGTACTTGAGGTGAGTGGGGGCAGGTGGAAGGGTTATGTGGTGATAGGGAGTGGAGAGAGGTGGAAAGGTTGTGTGGTGCTGAGTGGTGACAGGGAGTTGGGAATAAACATTGTATTTCTAGTGCGGTTGATTCATGCCAAAACTGCACTGTGTTGGAGATTAACAGATACAACACTGTGCTCCTGTAGTCTTATTTTGAAATGTCTAAACTAAATCTTGGGAAATATAGAAAATTGAAAGATTTTATATTATACATCAACAGTTTAAATAAGTGTCATGATACCTAATAATCTAGTAAAACCCACATTATAAATGAGTTAATTTTGTACATTTGTAACATCATAAATTTGCCTTATTATTTTCACTATCTTCATGGTCTTTATATGAGTTCTTTTTTTGTATTTATATGGCTTTGTTTTATGTTACCAACTCCTTCATTCACCTGCTGTCCATTCTTTAGCACTCTCCTTAGTCCTTATCTGACTGTGTTGCTTCAGGCTAAGGATGCAGCAGGTGAAGGGACGCTGCATCACTGACCCAGAGTATGAGAGCGTCAACAACACATTTGAGCGTGCGCTGGTCTTCATGCACAAGATGCCACGGATCTGGATTGACTACTGCCAATTCCTGATGAACCAGCGCAAGATTACCAGGACCAGAAAGGTGAGTGTTGGGTGCAGGACCTGGGAGGTGATATTCATGTCTGTGCTGCTGCTGCTGTTGTGAGCATTTTATTGATGTTTTGAATGTTTGTTCTGTTGTGATTGTTGTTAAGTTCATTGGTATATGTGAGTACATCTTTTGCTAAAATAAACTTTGTTTTCTTATCACTTCATTGATTGTGGTTTGTAAAAGGTTTAATTTGTATTATTATTATTTTTAGTTGATAGTTTTGGAGTAATGTTTTTTTACTGGTCATTGCTTCTCTTTCTATTTACCATCTTAATTCATATTGTTATTTTTATCTTAAATTCATTCAGCTGTTTTATCTCTATTCAGTGTATTATTTCTATCTGGCTTCTAGTTATAATTCTTCTAGAAGCAGCTCAGCATCATATGCCATGGGTGACTCGGGAAGGAGCCACATAACTCCATAAGTTCAACATTGCAGACATTTGACCGTGCCCTGTGTGCGCTGCCCATCACCCAGCACAACCGCATCTGGCCACTCTACCTTAAGTTTGTCATGGCTTACAGCATCCCAGAAACAGCTGTGCGTGTGTGGAGGAGGTACCTCAAGGTGGGTTTACCTTATTTTTGCTTTCTTTGCATTTATCCTTAGCTGTTTCAGACATGCCCACAATGCTAATCATCCTGTATCTTCCTGGTGGAAAGGTGTATCTGGGCATCCACCTTATAGGGGATTTCTGCAGCATTAGGAGCACCAGATAAACAGGCAGATAACAAAAGCTACCCACTACAGGAATAAGAACAGCAATAACTACATTTCTTAGACTAACACTTGCCCATAGATGTAAAATTCTGGGAATTGAAATGATGATAGTATCAGCAATGCATCTCATTGGTTGTGCTTTTCTTTAGCTGTGCCCAGAGGATACTGAGGACTGCATCAGCTACCTCATCTCCATTGGACGGCTGGAGGCAGCAGCCAAGAAGTATGAGTGGTGCGTCAACACAGATACCTTCACCTCTAAATATGGTAAATCCAAGCACCAGCTGTGGTCTGAGCTGTGTGAACTCATCTCCAAGAACCCACAGGTAAGTGGTATAGAGGGACTGGAAGCTTGTGGTGCTGTGTCTGCCTCCCCACTGCATCATTTTCTGACTGTGTACAGTTTTCCTCTGTATCTATGTTGTTCTACCTTTGTCATTATACAGATATCCAGTATTCAGCAAACTTTTTTTATTTTTATTTTTTGTGGTTTTGAAATAGAGTGATAGTGATCGTAATGATGATCCCTCCTGCATCTATTGCCCCCACAGGAAACAAGCTTGAAGAATGCAGAGGCCATCATCCGCCATGGCCTGCAGAGGTACACAGACCAAGTTGGAATGCTGTGGAACTCTCTTGCCGAATACTACATCATCAGTGCCCTGTTTGAGAGAGTGAGTGTTGCTGGGAGTATTACCATGGCCATGCTCAGCTTTATTAGAAGGATAAATTCTTGTGTTCAACAATTCAAGTAACCATCTCAAATACATGACCATACCAGACCATCAGAGACAAATTTATAGTGTACTAGAAAACCTCTTTTTGTTTTATGTGATTAGTTTACATAATTAACATTTATTTTTCTTGTTATTTTCAAGGTTCAAATGTATAGTAATTGATAATATGAATAATGTGTATAATAATTATTCATGTACAGTAACTCTGGATCTACATCAAAACAAACATGTGGCTGATCAAGTTCTCATTCTCCTCACTACACCAGCACGTGTCTTGCCAGCATACCCAGTTCTTAACTTCTTCCTTCCTGGGATGTTTCTTCCACTCTCTCCACACAGCTGACATGCACTGAGCTACAGCACATGTGTAGGCAGGCATCTTCAGTCACTGTGAACCTTAACATGAATCACATACTGGCAGCCAGACTTGTTAGAGCCAATAAGAATTCAAGTCAGAGGTCAAGATTCGGTCATCAGCAACATCACATACGTACTATTTTGCTACGAATACTATGCCTTTACATAACCTCTGTCTCAAGCAACTCTGTATATGGTAGAGTTTAGGGTGGTACTCTATTAAAGCATATCCAATGAGGGCTGAAAGAAAATTATGCTGACCTCCTATCATGGCTAATTTTATGGAACTGACAAATGTAGCTTCAATGAAATGTAATATCAAACCATGTAAGCATGACACTAGTCAACTTTGACCATTTCATCACATCATGGCATCAACCAACTGTCCCCTGTGTGTTGACTGTCCATTTTTCAGTTTTTGAACACAGGAACTGGCCATTAGAGACTCTTGTCAGATTTAAGTCCTTGATTATGTTGCATATATCAAGAAACCAATCTAGGGAACAAGATCATTGATGAATAAACTCCCACTGAACCCATATTCTGCTATGGAGTAAATAAAAACACAGTCCCACTAGTCATCCATCACCAGGACACAGATGGCACTGCCACCCATGTCTTCCCCACAGGCCAGGGATGTGTATGAGGAAGCCCTACGCAGCGTGATGACAGTCCGGGACTTCACACAAGTGTTTGACTCATATGCCCAGTTTGAGGAACTGATGCTGAAACGGCGCATGGAGGAGGTGGGGCCTGAGGCAGACCTGGAGGATGAGACTGACATAGAACTCAGGTATTTGCTCCTTGATCTTGCTGTTCAATCTCTTTCCATCTGTTTTGTGCATCTTCTGACCTCTTGAGAACAATCCTATTCCTCATCACCTGATCTGTGCAATCCTCCTTCCCACCTCACACAGGCTGGCACGCTATGAGGACCTAATACAGAGACGACCTTTGCTGCTGAACTCAGTCATGCTGCGGCAGAACCCCCACAATGTGCTGGAGTGGCAAAAGAGAGTGACTCTTTACGAAGGGCAGCCGAAGATGGTGGGTGGTGAATGTGGTGACTAGGGTGGTATTTATAGTAGTGGTGGTGGTGTGAATGCTTGTGTGAAGTCAAGTCTACTAAAGTGTGGTTCAAGATAAGACCCATGTTTGACTCCTAGGATGGGTTGAGATAAGAAGCTTGTATGTGTGTGCATCTTGTGAACATTTCTCGTCTCTGGCAGATTGTGACGACTTACATGGAAGCAGTGAAGACCATAGACCCCAAGCAGGCCACCGGTAAGCTGTACTCCCTGTGGGTCAACTTTGCTAAATTCTATGAGGACAACGGGCAGATCGTGGATGCTCGGATCATCTTCCAGCGTGCCACGGAGGTCACCTATGTGAGGGTGGACGACCTGGCCAGCGTGTGGTGCGAGTGGGCAGAGATGGAAATACGGCACGAGTGAGTATTGTTGTATTTGTTGTGTTTGTGTGAATCTAGCAATACTTACTAGTGTAACAACTGTAAAAACCCTTGTCACTACCCCCTGTTGTAACTATACCTGGCACTCATCATTAGTGTAGCAACAGTAAAACCTCTATCACCGCTCCCTGTTGTTATTATACCTGGCACTCGTCTTCCAGCAATGAGGAGGAGGCACTCAAGCTGATGAAGCGAGCCACAGCACCGCCGCCACACAAGGTTGCCTACAATGATGAGAGTGAGCCAGTGCAGCGTCGTGTGTACAAATCCCTCAAGCTGTGGTCCATGTATGCTGACCTGGAAGAGAGTCTTGGCACCTTCAAGTCCTGCAAGGCTGTGTATGACCGTATCATTGACCTGCGCATCGCCACACCTCAGATTATTATCAACTATGGCATGTTCCTTCAGGTGTGTGTGTGTGCCAGCTTTTTTTTTTTTAAACAAGGAATCAAGTTTCTTTTATTAGCTTTTCATGTTCTGTTTTTAATTTAGTTGCCAGCTTATATTATAGTGATGAATAGTCTTAATATATATGTGATTTTTGAGTATTGTTATGTATATTGTTAAGGACCTAGCATTTAAGCAATAGATTAATACAATTACTTGCCTTACAGGAAAGTAATTACTTTGAAGAAGCCTTTAAAGCATATGAAAAGGGGATTGCCTTGTTCAAGTGGCCATATGTGTATGACATCTGGAACACTTACCTCACCAAATTCCTGCAGAGGTACCAGGGCACCAAGATAGAGAGAGCAAGGGACCTCTTTGAGCAAGTAAGGCCTCCCACTGTATTGTATTGGAAACTCACCAGCTTTCTCATGTTATGATGTAGAGTTTGTTCTGAGTGAATGCTGGACACTCAGTTTGAAAATTACAAACATATCTGTAGGATAAACTTTGGTTAGGCAGTGGCATTCAGGGACCATCTGAAATTTGTAGATGGTTTAGTGAGAGCAAAGAAAAGGCATGTGAAAAAAGTAGCTTGTAGAGTGGTGGAACAGATGAAATTACAATAAAGTGGTGTGTGTGGCTATACTGAAAAAATGTAGTGAAAATTTAATAAAGGAACACTTACAAACATAGGGAATCTGCAAGAAGCCATCAGGCCAACACAGCAGTTTCTGTATTAAACAAACTTACCTATTTCCGTCTATTATCTCCATCCATAAATTTGTCTAATAACTCGGCACTAACAACCTGATTACCGAGCCCATTCCATTCATGTACCACTGTGTTTGAGAAGTAATTCTTCCTATCTCTTTTTAATCATACACCCCTGCCTGACTTACCATTTTGCTGCCACAGTGCCTGGAGAAGTGTCCGCCAAGCTACGCCAAGAACCTGTACCTGCTGTATGCCAAGATGGAGGAGGAGCACGGGTTGGCCAGACACGCCATGCAGGTGTACAGCCGCGCCACCAAGGCTGTGCCACCTGAGGAGAAGCTTGCCATCTACAACATCTACCTGCAGCATGCCCAGCAAATCTATGGCATCACCAAGACCAGGGAGATCTACCAGGTGAAGAGGAATAGTGTGTGGCTAGGTAGTGGTCAAAGCCGGGTTGTGTTGGAGCCAACGTTCCAGCAGGGTATTTCATGGTGGTGGGTAATTCCACTCCATAACCTGTGTTAGTTAATACATGCTAATTTACCAACTGTTGTCGGTTATGTAAAAAGGGATTGTAGTGTGTGGCTGGGTGGTCGTCTTGCTATCTACTGGTTTTTTTTTTTTTTAGTAGAAAATAATCTCATGTTTTAGGAACCTTAAAATCTATATACCACCAATTTAGTAGCTCTAGCAGATGCTTTGCTTAGTTCTCTAGAATCTTAGTATACTCTCCTATAGGACAAGTTAGGATTAGGGAAGAATGAGTTGTCAACATTGAATTCATAAAAGTTTTATTGATATCACCATATTACATACATTGACTCGGTTTTCTGTTTTGCTTCAGTACATAATTTCTCTCTAGTGCAAATACCGCAATGCTAACTTGCTGCTGATCCCGTCCCCCCCCCTGTCCCCATAAGGAAGCCATTGAGGACCTGCCAGACGAGGGTGCCCGGGAGATGTGCCTGCGCTTCGCTGACATGGAGAGGAAGCTTGGTGAGATTGACCGTGCAAGGGAGATCTACACCTACTGCAGCCAGATATGCGACCCACGCCTCACACAGGAGTTCTGGGCACGCTGGACGGACTTTGAAGTGGCTCACGGCAATGAGGACACCATGAAGGAGCTGCTGAGGATAAAACGGTCCATGCAGGCCAAATACAACACACAGGTTAGGGTTCTGTAGTTATTGGACAGTATTGTATTGTTACTGTGGTGAGCAGCTATGGTTTGTAAGATATACTGTGGGGGACATCCTGTGGCTCTGTGGAGAGAGAGAGAGAGAGAGAGAGAGAGAGAGGGGGGGAAGGGGGTATGTCATGTAATATCAGTACATCACCAGTTCTCTAATCCTCAGGTCAACATGATGTCAGCCCAAATGCTGGCCTCAGCAGACACTGTGGCTGGCACAGTGTCAGACTTGGCTCCAGGTGCAAAGGATGGTATGCGTATGTTGGAGGCGCGTGCAGTGGCCATGAACCAGCTGGAGGAGCCACCCACCAGCACCCCTGTCTCTGCACCCTCTGCTGTGGGAGGTAGTACCATTAGTTTCTCATAATTTTATCTTTTCTTTACTGTATTTTTGTATTTATTTTGTTTGGCTTAGTCCTGGTGATTCATTCTTGTTAGGTAGGTATCCTTCTGATTTGGAACTGAGAGAAGCTTTCTAGTTTCACTCTTACAATTGAAGCTTACTTTCCTCACTGTCTTCCTGTAACACCCCTGATTCAAAAGATGGGTAGTGTATTCAAGGAGCATGATGAAGGAAAAAGAGAAGAGAGGGAGGATAAAAAGACAAGGGAGAAGATGAAGGACACAGTCTGGCAGCAAACTATTCACATGTACTGATAATCACAACCCTTTACCTCCAGGTGGCGGCTCCAAAATCATGTTTGTGCGTGGCTCCACCACCAAGAGGGAGGAGGAGGTCGCTGACGCCGCCCGCACTGCCAATCCAGACGAGATTGATATTGATGATGAGGAAGACGATGACGACGAGGAGGATGGTAAGATGCTTGGCTGGTGTAGCTTGACATTTGATATTTCCTGTAATAACCCCAAAAATACACAGAGAATATGCACAGTGAAGTAATTTAGTGGAACATATTTTAAGTCATCAGTTTAAAGTAATATTCATAATTAAGGTCCTTGTATGGATTGAAATTTTTGCAATGATCTAAGTGGATGGGGACCTGTGGATACCTAGAAATGAGTTTTAAAATATGACTCAGTTACTCAGACATTCCAGCATAAAAAATACAGAGTCATGAGAGGAATGATACAGGTTTAGTATTACTGCAAACCTTCATCTCATATTGTTCTCCTTTACAGATATGCCACAGACAAGGGAAATTCCATCTTCAGTGTTTGGGCAGCTGAAAAAAGATGCAGATCAAAGTTAAAATCTCAGATCCTCAATAACATATATTTTTAATACCTCTAGTTATTTTATACATGAATAATTTAATAACATTTTGTGACAAATTCATGCATTTGCAATAAATTTTTTTAATATACTTGATTCCCTATTAATGGAATACCTTAAAAGAAACTTTAAAACAGTAACTGTTGATACATTTATCAAGTTGAAATTATCCCCAAAATATCCCCTGCAAAACTGTGGTAGCTGAGACAAGACACTAATAGGGCACACACAGCAAGATCTTTACTGAAACAATCTTGTTGAGGGAGAGAGAGATGCTGAGTGAGACATCTGACCTGTTTTTGCCAAGTTTGTCTTAGTCTCCATCACCACCACCATCACCTGCGTCCACACTACAATCCTCTTGAGTGTAGCCTCCAGTCACGTGGGATGTGATGCCCATGTTTTGAAGAGGCCTGAAAATAAGTCAATTTTAAGCAAGCATTACGCTGGTGAGAACTGATCCACCACGAAAACTGACATGAATCGTAAATTTTTAAAACCATACACACCTACATGTGTCAGCCACTTATCCTAATGGTGGCTGGATAAACCCTCAATCTCTACCATCCTTGTCCAGATGCCCTAAGTACAATAATAAAAATAATGAAAACGCATAAATACCATACAAGTTAATCAATTTCCCTTAATTTTGTAATGCGACTTATATAACATTCATCCACCATAACAAATAAAGCATCAGTTTTCTTTCATAAACACATATATCACAAAACAATAAAATACTCCCACGTCCATAACGGGAACAACTTTGGGTAACTCAAGCTTTATAGGGTCTCACGCTGCCAGCTCTCATGCAGTGCGCCACCAAAAGCAATTATCACAAACTGTTGAGCGTTGTTCAGCGGAGGGGAGGGAGGGATGAGAGTCGCTGGAGGCTGGCTATATTGTGGTGATGCGATGTAGATTTTTCGTTATCTGTAAGAGATGTTAGGTCTTATGAAGCGTATAAAAGTGCATATCGTAAGCTAATTCTAAAATGCGCCAGTTTATGATATTCCTTTTATTGTTATTGATCTGGTACAGCCTATTCTTTATTTTTTTTTCTCGTGACAAGCCCTTCGAAGTCAGCTTAACGATTCTTAAGTTTTATTTGCGTGACTAAAGTTTTGGTGTAGCTTGCAGTACGTGATATTTACAGTGTGTGTCGAGTCTTTCGAGATGGGCTTTACTTTTCGTTCACTCCTTGCGTGATTAAGGTCTTTATAGTTTTTGGCTTGCACTATAAAATCACAACTGCAGCTTGCCTAGCCTTCCTTGTCTTTTACCAACCTATACAAACCAACAATAAACTTTACATCACGTCAGAATACTGCACCGCTTGAACCACACACTTAGAACAAGACGCTCCCACGCTGCTTTATGACACAAACTTCTCTACATCAACACGAATTTGAATATTAAAAGAGGGACTCGAGTAACATATGAGTTAATAATATCAGATAACGAAGAGAGCCGCGGTCCACATACCTGTTTCAGTTCTAAACTCTTTATAAACCTAGAGAGATCACACTGCCAAGCATTTCAACCCTCCTCCCCCTCTCTCTACAGGCGGTTGTGGTCGTTGGTGGGATTTCAAATGTACTTACGTAATTTTAGTGACATTTAACTACCACATCATTTTACATAATTTTATTGACATTTACCTAACGGTACTACGTCATTATTTGAACAACCGCCCATGATTAACCGAAAAGCCACGTGTGAGCTTTGAAAATTGACTTGAGGGGAACAATGCGTTTGAAAATACAAGCTCGAACAAGAAGTAAGGCGCTAAAGGTGACGGTAAAGGAGGAGGAGGAGGAGGAGGAGGGAGAGGGAGACAGGCCAGAACGCAATAATAGTTTCCTGGGGAGTTATGTGCATCCCCCTCCCCTTTGACTCCTCCCTGTACCACTCCCCTTCCTCTAGTCCTCTACCCAGTCCCCCCTGACCTCCTCTCCCCCAGCACACAGTGGCCAGGGTTTATGACGCTAAGGGCGCGGCCGTAACAAACTTTCTTAAACTAATTAAAACCTCGCAGCGTTTTAAGAGGCGTAGTTATGACTAACCCTTCAGATAAGAGAGCGTGGCGGGGATGAGTTTAAGATCCGAATTCGGAAAAGCTTTGTTCTCTCTCCTTACAGTTTTCCAAGGCCACATAGATGATTAACCTGGTTCTTAGAGTGTTTCCCTTGTTAATAATGCAGAAATCTTGTTATTCTAAAACCGCAAAAAGCACCCTTAATAACGTGTAATTTCAACCTGATTTTTTTAAATGTAGAGGCGCGGCCAGAAGTGTTTCGGATTGCGCTCCTCAAGGCGACCACTGTGGGGTTTGGAAAGACTTCGGAAAGATAGGAGTGAGTCACCTGCGTGCTCTAAGCAGTGAGGTCATCAAAAGTTCCTATTCTCTAAAGATTTGTGTTGTTAACTGACACTGATGTTTGTGTTTTAAATTATTAGTTTATTATTATTATTATTATTTTTTTGGTTTATATTCCTTCTTCCCTCACTTTCTTTTCTCAGCCTACAGATTCCTCCCATTCTTTTCTTTACTAAACTTCCTTCCTCCATTGTTCTTTTACTCATTTTTTTTCTCAGTCTTCATATTCCCCCTCATTCCTTTCCTAAGCTTTCTTTTGTCTTACTTTTCTAAACTTCTACACTCCATCCACTCTTTTCCTAATCTTTTTTTTTATCTTCATACGTTTCTTTCCGTCTTTTCTTTCTCTACATTCTATTAGTAGTCTTTATCTTCTTCATGTATATCTTTCCGTCCTTATTTCTCCACTTGTCTTCTTTTTTCAACAATTCATCGCCTTATCCTGACTATTTATAACAAGGTCTGGTGGAAGTTATTAGTTTTCATAGAGTTTCTGACTTGTGGTAGTTTAACAAGAATTCAGCAAGAAAAAAAAAAAAAACGACTAATAACCTGCGACCTTTGATAATCATCTTATACTCCCACGCTAAATGTTTTGATTCAGTGAGATGCAAGCGCGAATACAAAACAATTAATCCCGGAATTCAGAAGTACGGTGAGCTGGCGAAAGTTAAATATGAATGATTGCAAGGAGTGTCTGCAACAAATCTCTCTGATCTGCACGCACCAAGTGGAGGTTGAAGGAAAGCAGAGCAAGTTTATTTTCTATTTTTGTCTCCACGCGGCAAGGAAGTATGCGAAGTTTAGCAGTGGATAAGTGAAATTATGATTTATTTATGTATGTATTGAGAACCGGGCTAATCAACTCTATGGCCTCTGAAAATACTCGTGGAGAAGTTAGACATGTTTTTAAGGGCGTTTTTGCAGTTCTAGCAGCAGATTATCAAGATTTCTACATTATTAACATGATAAACACTTCTTAAAATCGGGCTTAACATCCCTATGGCCTTTGAGAATACTCGTGGTAAGAAAGCGAAGCGTTTCAGAATACGGGGTCGGAGTCTCACTAAAATGACAACAATGGAAGTAAGCGAAAGACGGCGGCGCGGGTTCCTCTCCCTCAGCACGGAGAACTGCTGGAGGGCGTGACCACTCGTGACGTCACGGGGTTTGGAACTTGACTAAATGCTCTTAGTTATATGGAGTTAATTAGCGTAAAATAAGAGATTCAGGTCATAATGCAACTATAATGACAGATAAGGTCATATTGCTTATTTTTTACCTAGACCTACTTCTTCAATCTCCACACCACAGCGAAACACGATGAATTGGGAAAAAGAAAATCTGACATAATGAAGTGTTTAGCAATGAAATTAATGAATTGCATCAATCTAAACTTAACTAACAACTTAACCAAGCCTCCACGCTAATGTTATTTCAATACTATAGCACTCTTCAGCAACCACCTGCAAGAAACGGCGCAACTCACCTGCCCTGGAAACTGAACACGAGGCGGCACGTGTTCGCGAGTTGGAGGCGGCAAAGGGAAGGGCAGGGAAGGATGCGCAGGGGTGTTGGTTTCAGTATCACCCCGCGCAGGCCCACCGCACTCGCTCAAATCCACATTCATCACCTCGCGGGGCAATATTAAATTCATAATGGCACTTTGAGTGAGGGAAATGATAGATTAAATATTCCTGTTCTTATCCACTGACGGAGGAAGTGTGAATAAAAACTATGGTGTGTGGATAAACTTGTATTTCGCTGCAATTTCCGGCGACCAATCAGAGGACGCCCAAGTCTCGTGATCATATGACGTAACGCTTGTGGTCATTACAGTACATCAATAAGCCATGATCTGCCCAACTTTACATATCTAATACTATTACTATTATTACTACTACTACTACACACACACACACACACACACACACACACAAAGATGAATACGTAAATTTATTCACTCTATAATATTACATCTAACAAATCACAAAAGAAACAATAAAAAGTACACACATCAAAGCTTTTCACATTACCACCCATCACAACACACACACACACACACACACACACACACATGTTTCACCTGCGCGTATTGTTAATGCTCACCTGTTCATTTCACTCCTCTGTCAGCGTCGTGTTGTCTCATTATTGCAACGTAAAGATCAATGAATCAATTAGTTCCCGTCCCGTATCATGAACCAGTTTCGAAGCGTGTTCATGAACCGTTCACGAGCAGCAGGATGACGAGGGGGTTGGGAAAGAGGTTAAGGACAGTTGGGGGAAGAATGGTTGGGGGTTGGGGAAGAGGATAATGACTGGAATAAAGCTGGATGGGGAAAAAGGTTGAGGAGGGGGATAAGAACCGGACTGCGAAGGTCGGATGGAAGACAAGGGTTGGGGAGGAGGATAAGAACCGAATGGGGGAAAGCTGGTTGGGGGACAGTGTTGGAGAAGGACGGGGGAATGGTGGGATTGTGGTTATAGGGATGGTGAGGAAGGAAGGTGTGTTTCTCTAGTTCCTGAGTGACTTTCCACTATGATGCTTCGGGTTGACGCTTCGAACCACTTAGGATTCATGCCAGAACACAGACAAGTAGAAATATGCTCTTACTACAGGTTAGATTTATTGTTTCCATTACTCCTATTGCTGTTTGTTTCATAAAGGCTAAGTAGAATGTATA
>NC_087193.1:10779783-10789783 GCF_035594125.1 Scylla paramamosain | reverse complement strand
CTGATGAGGATAGTTATGTTTAAAATGAAAGTGAAATGAATGAAAGGTGTTGACGTTGATGAAAAGCGAAAAGAAGATGAATTTGTATTGCCGAGGATGGGAGGAAGATGTTTATACAGACAAAAAATAAAAAAAAAATACAAGTTTGCACCGACGAGGAAGGAAGTAAGAAAAAACTTTTACATCATCGAGGAAAGGAAAAAGAAGCATTTATATCTACTGACGTGGGAGGAGGGAGGAAACTTTTATAGCGATGAGAAACGAAAGAGAGTTTCTACTGACGAGGAAAAAATAAATGTTTGTTTATACCGACGAGAAAAGAGAACGTTTCCACTGACGAGGAAGAAAGTAAGGCAAAAAAAATTATGCCTACAAAGAAAATGGAAAAAAAACTTTATACCGATGAGGAGGAAAAAAAGTTCATAATGACAAGAAGAAAAAAAAAG
Source organism: Scylla paramamosain (assembly GCF_035594125.1). Classification (NCBI taxonomy): domain Eukaryota; kingdom Metazoa; phylum Arthropoda; class Malacostraca; order Decapoda; family Portunidae; genus Scylla; species Scylla paramamosain. Next base: position 10,789,337 of record NC_087193.1, on the reverse strand, counting down.
TTTATACTCAAGGGAGGCAAACAATATACTGACGAAGAAGGAAGAAAACATTTACACCGATGAGGAAATAAAAAAAAAAAAAATTAGCACCGACAAGAAAGGGCAAAAAATAAAGTCAACAGGGGAATAGAAAATGTACGCAGACGAGAAAGAAAAACAAGACAAAAGAACGATTTATGTTAAGATGTGGTAATAAGACGAAAAACATGGAACACGTTAATTTGCGTGGGCCTAAACAACGCTTGCTAAATGAGATAAATGGTTGGCGTAATGAACACACACACACACACACACACACACACACACACACACACACACACACACACATTCCCAAGAGTACGTAAATGGTTCGCGGGGAAAGGCAGAATCTTATATAAAGGAAGGAAGCGAGTGTTACATTTCAGACACTAAGATAAAACGAGAGAAAATAATGACTGAAGGAAAGTAAGACCGAATAGCAGTTCTCTCTTTTTCTTTTTTCTCTCTCTCTCTCTCTCTCTCTCTCTCTCTCTCTCTCTCTCTCTCTCTCTCTCTCTCTCTCTCTCTCTCTCTCTCTCTTTTAAGTACTAATTGCATTACTTTCAAATTTCCGGGTACAAGGCATTGTCTTATTTCTTACTGGTACGTTCTTGCAGTGAAAGAAAAGACAGTCTTCATTTCGCATCTTACTTTCTCATGCAAGGCTCACTAGTACCAATGAGGACAAAGATGGATAGAATGATAAACCAGTAGTATTTTTCATGTAAGAGGTACACTGGCCAAGGGTGAAAAAGAGGCCGAAAAAAGTCCCATTGAGAGTATCAGTCCCCAAAGAGAGTCCAAAAATAACCCAAAACTGTAGGATAAGTGTCGCGAAACCTCCCTCTTGAAGTGGTAGGAGAAAATACAGAGCCAGGCAAGGAGTTCCAGAGTTTACCGGGGAAAAAGGAATGAATGAATGAGAATATTGGTTAACTCATGCACTGGAGAGGTGGACAGAATAGGGATGAGAGAACATAGCCGGACATCAAAGGTTACCCCAATTTCAGATAATACATGAGAATGAAATAGCGTGGACACATTAAAAGAGAAGTTTGAGGATAAATAAACGATGTAACTGAGCGAAACTGAAAGGAGAGACAAAACAGGGCAGGAAAGTGGAGGCGGAAGGACTGTGTAGGAGAAGACTTAAGAGGAGGAGGCTTGACTGGCGAAGCGGTGGGGCCCGGAGGTTTGTTGGGAAGACGAGGGAAGAGCAGGGATCTCAAATAAACACACAGGAGAAAAGAGAAAACAGAAGAAAACTGACATCATTAGACATCCTTATGAAGCCCCTAGTAACTTTTCCTTTCATATACCTTACGTCCGTAATCAGAAACGCTTTGTTCTCTTATGCCAACTATTTTCAAAGGCCACAGAGACGATTAGCCGTGTTCTGACGAGTGTTTCTCCTGTTAATAATATAGACACCTTGTAAATCTGTCACTATAACCGTAAAAACACCCTTAAAAATACGTGTCACTTCAACTAGAGTCTTTTGAAAGTAGTGGAGGTTCAGTGCAGGAGTGCTTCAGAATAGAGTTATGCTGGGGAAAGAGGAAGGAAGAGGGAGTGCAGGAGTGTTTCAGAATAGAGTGATGCTGGGGAAAGAGGAAGGAAGAGGAGGGAGAAGAGGGAGAGGCGGGAGAGGAGCAAGGGACGATGAGGTTGGAGGGAAATCCGGCCAATCAAGTGAACAGCGGCACGCGAGACTTGGGGGTCATTAGCCAGGAATTCTCAAATGAAGTCACGTGACCCCCTGTGCCTTCTCCCTCTCTCCCCCCTCTCTCTCTCTCTCTCTCTCTCTCTCTCTCTCTCTCTCTCTCTCTCTCTCTCTCTCTCTCTCTCTCTCTCGTTAAAGTACTATTGTATTTCCTATTAGTTTCCCTCTCCCTTTTCTATTTAATCTCGTTTCCCATATTATTTTTCTTTATTATTATTATTATTATTATTATTATTATTATTATTATTATTATTATTATTATTATTATTGTTGTAGTTGTTGATGTTGTTGTTGTTGTTGTTGTTGTTGAGAGAGAGAGAGAGAGAGAGAGAGAGAGAGAGAGAGAGAGAGAGAGAGAGAGAGAGAGAGAGAGAGAGAGAGAGAGAGAGAGAGAAACACACACACACACACACACACACACACTAACAAAAATAAAATAAAAGACACACACATAAAAGAAAAGTATTAAGTAGAAATATAAAAAAAGAAAAAAGAACAAGGATACAAAAAAATACATATACAACAGAAAAAAAAAAGAATAACAAAACAGAAAGAAGGAAAAACTAATAAAAAGGAAGATGATAAAGAATGAATCATCAGGCTCACTTTCTCATCAGCCAATCACTTTTCACATTATCGGGGACAGGTTGCCAGGTGCACGATGACTGCCAAGTAATAACGAGAACACCTGTCAGCTTGGGGAGACAATCTTGATCAAGTAACACTCATTACTCACACGAAGAAGGTCTTGAAGTGTTATACCAGATATATTAAGACTGACGTAAGCAAATTCCCAAGATCATTAATTAGGATAGAACAATAACAAAATAAGATATAACAAAATATAACAGGGATGACGTAAGCAAAGTTCCCAGGATCACAAATAAGGATAGAACAAGATATGATGAGTTTATACTTGAAAAAAATAAATTTGAAAAAGAAATCTTTCCAGGATTTTTGTTTGTGAAGTGACAGTTTCCTTGATTGTATTGTAAAGTAGTCATTTCAAAATTTCATTATATTCCTTGGTATTCTGAGTGAAGAAATGGAAGAGAGACAAAACAGAGGGGTGTGAAAAAAAGAGGAAAAAGGACAGTGAACAAAAAGAACCAGAAAAAAAATATGAAAAGTGCGGAAAAGAGAAGAGAAAAATTAGGATACAAAGATATCATAATTTTTTTCTTATATTTTTTATGCTTTTAATATTTCTTTTTCAAAACTGATCGAATTTAGTTTCCGACATAAACAGAAGGTTATTCATTCTCTTTCTGACAGCTTCTTTTATTTCAATCAATCACTGACACAAAATTATGAACGAAATAGTAAAAACTGCGAAAATAAACAAATAAAAAAATAAATAAAAGAAATAATGATAATAAAATGAAGCTTTCTAAATAACAAAATAAATAAGGTGCGATTAAGAAAATGGAAAGAAAGAAAAGAATATGGAGAGAACATAAGCAAACACAAATAAAAACAATAAACATGATAAAAATTAATAAATTAGAGAGCGAATCAGTACAAGAAAGATAACTATTCCCTGTAACTGTGTGTGTGTGTGTGTGTGTGTGTGTGTGTGTGTGTGTGTGTGTGTGTGTGTGTGTGTGTGTGTGTGTGTGTGTGTGTGTGTGTGTGTGTGTGTATGTGTGTTACCTGTAACTCATCAACATTTAATTACCGGTGTAAATAAGAAATAACACACACACACACACACACACACACACACACACACACACACACACACACACACACACACACACACACACACACACACACACACACACACACACACACACACACACACACACACACACACACACACACACACACACACACACACACACACACACACACACACACACACACACACACACACACACACACACACACACACACACACACACACACACACACACACACACACACACCTGCTCTTCTTCCCAGTCAGGTGATTAGGATTCCTCCTCCTCCTCCTCCTCCTCCTCCTCCTCCTCCTCCTCCTTCTGCTAATAAAGACTCAGGATAAGAATAGATGGATGAAAGAAAGATGAATGAAGAAGCAAATGAAGATGATGAGAAGAACATGAAGAGATGATGTGCAAGAACATAGCTAATAAAGAAGGTACATTGTTGAATGAGAGAAAATGGTAAATGAACGAAAGAAAGAAATGTAAGGAGAGATTATAGTGAGAAAAAAAGATAAAAAGAAAGAAGGAAGGAAAAAAGAAAGAAATGAAGAAAGAAAGAAAGAAAGAAAGAAAGAAAGAAAGAAAGAAAGAAAGGTATATAGAAAAGAGGCATGATATAGAAAAAAAGTGAGACAAGGAAAGGAAAGAGGAGACAAAGAAAAAAGTAAAAGTACACAATAAAGTTTGAGGAAAGAATTTAAATGTGAAAGGAACACAAAAATCACGAACTAGGAACACAAAGTAGAAAACAGTAAAATAGAAATAAATAAATACAAAAAAGGAGATAAACACACAAGAAAAACTGAACGAACACCAATTATAAACAACAACAACAACAACAAACAACAACAACAACAACAACAACAGTCACATAAGTATCCATAACATCTAATTCTAAGTTATAATGAGCTTTTCTTCATATTAATCATCTATGTTTACACACGACTGTCTATAACTGATTGAGGGAGAGGCAAAGGAAACAGAAAAGGGGGAAGCAAACAGGTAGAACACGCAGTCTAATGCAATGTAAACGAACCCACGTGCGCGTCAGCTGATCGGAGTGAGTGTAAACAAAGGAAGGTGACCCCGTGTATCTTCCTCACTTGTAAATCGCCACTCGTCACTCATACTTCCGTTCATACGAGTTAAGAGGACAATTTTGTGTGTGTTCCTGGGTAGATATGAGTAGACAGAAGAGTAATAGGTAGATAGACATAAAGAAAGCTTATAAAGTGATTGATAAAGATTGAGAAATAAGAAAGTAAAGGAGATAAACACTGGCCAGACAAGCAGAGAGAGAGAGAGAGAGAGAGAGAGAGAGAGAGAGAGAGAGAGAGAGAGAGAGAGAGAGAGAGAGAGAGAGAGAGAGAGAGAGAATCTTGTCCTATTATGCATTCATCTACTGCTACAACTACAACTACAACTGCTACTACTACTGCAACTACAACTACTACAACAACAACAACAACAACAACAACTACTACTACTACTACTACTACTACTACTACTACTACTACTACTACTACTACTACTAAAACCATCACTGGAGGAGCTGCAAATTTAACACTCACAGATTCACTCACTCGCCATCACCACCATCACCACCACCACCACCACCACCACCACCGCCGCCGCCGCCGCCGCCGCCATTACCAGTGTTATCAAACCCTGACAACTCTATTCTATAATTTCTCCATAAACCAATCAAACGTAACGATTGGACGCTCTGTAACTCACGCCAAATATATCCCACTGGTTAAACTTAGGTGGCTGTTAGGCTGGCTCTCTCTCTCTCTCTCTCTCTCTCTCTCTCTCTCTCTCTCTCTCTCTCTCTCTCTCTCTCTCTCTCTCTCTCTCTCTCTCTCTCTCTCTCTCTCTCTCTCTCTCTCTCTCTCTCTAATTATCCTTCCACATCTCCAGGTTCTCTCAATCACTCCTTACTTTTCCCAAACTTCTTACCATCTTTGAGTAACTTTCCCTTACTTTTCCCTCCTCTTACTCCTTTTCATAAATTTTTTCCCCTTTTTTTCCTTTACTTTAATATTATTTCGTCCTCCATCCACGTTTTTTTTCTTTTGCTACTGCGTCACTGTCTTCTTTATTCTTTCATTCTTCATTCTTACTCCTTTCCTCCACTTTTACTTATTCTTTCTTGTATCTACTCTTTTATTTTTTCTCCATGTTCTTTCCTACTTTTTATTCATTTTTTCCTATGTTCCTACTTTTCTTACAATGTTTTCTTTCACTCTAACTCTTTTTCTTCCTCCTTATTTACTCTTATCCCTAAACTTTTACTCTTTTTCGTCTATTCTCACTATTTTTCTTTTTTTTTCCTCCAATCTCATCCACTTCTTTCTTCCTTTCTTCCTCCCATTCCTCCAAACATCCCTTAACACGCTACTTCTCTTCCTTCCTTCTTCCTGTAAAAATCTTCTTCCCTCGTTTTCTATTTCTTTTCTCTTTCCTCGCCTCTACCTCCCCTCTTTCTCTTTCCCTCTTCTATCTTTTCTCTCATCCTTTCCTTCACTCTCCATTTCTCCTTATCACTTCTTCCCCTTTTCTCCTCTTCTACTCTTTCTCTCACTCTTTCCTTGTCTTTCCATGTCCCTCTTCCTCCCTTCCTCGTCTTCTCTCCTTTTCTCTTCCCTTTACTCCTTTTTCCATCGTTCTCTTCTTCCCTCCTTTCCTACCTTTTCTCCCAGCTTTTCCTCTTATCTAAGTCTCTTCCTCTCTCCTTCCTTTTCTACTCTTCCTCTTACTCTTTCTTGTGTCTTCCATCTTCCTTCCTCTTCCTTCCTTCTTCCTCTTCCCTCCTCTTCCGCCTTTTCTCTCAATCATGTCTCCACGCTTCTCTTCCTCCTCTCATTCAAAACTTCCTTTTCCCATCACTCTCTCTCTCTCTCTCTCTCTCTCTCTCTCTCTCTCTCTCTCTCTCTCTCTCTCTCTCTCTCTCTCTCTCTCCTCTCCATTCCTCCGTGAGTAATAGCTAATTATCACAACTAATTATAGGATTTTTATAATAACTGTATCAGAAGGACGCGTAAATTACTCCTTTCGCCTTCACAGAGGAGGAGGAGGAGGAGGAGGAGGAGGAGGAGGAGGAGGAGGAGGAGGAGGAGGAGGAGGAGGAGGAGGAGGAGGAGATACAGAAAGGAAGAGGACAGTGAAGGTAGGAGGGAGAAAGAAGTACAGGAAGAACGAAGGGAAGGATAATGAAGACAAAGAGGAAGAGGAGAGAGGAAGAGGAAGAGGAAGAGGAGGAAGGCAACAACAATAACTACGAAAAATAATAAATAAATAAAAATATAAGAGTTTAATAAAAAAAGGTAGATACGAAAAATAGTAGAGTGAAAAAAAAAGTTTAAATCTTGTCTAAAAATTAACTAAGTAGTGAGAAAGGTAAAGTAAACCAACAAAAAACGAAAGTTGTGTCAGTTAGTAAATGTAGAAATTAAATGTACAAACAAATTAAAATTATATCAACAAAAAAAATAAATAAATAAGGAGTTAGTAAATTAATTAAATGAGGAGGACATGAATGCGTAAGTGATAAAATAAAGAAGGAAGCGAGACACAAATTACTTTAAGGAAAACAAAGGAAAAAAAGGGAGAAAAATAAGCCAAGAAGGAAAAGAAAACTTAAGCATGGGAAAAAAATGTTTGTGGAAAAATGACAAGGAATATTTGGTCAAGAATTAACAAGAGGGGGAAAAAATCCCGTCATTTTCTTTCTCTTTATAAAACAAATTCCTATTTTTTGTTTCTTTTTTTTTTATTTTCAAGTTTCTTTCCCTTTATTCCTACATTTATTTCTTTTCCTTTTTTATTTTCATGTTGCTTTTCCTTTTAAAAAAAAACACATTTATTTTTGTATTCTCATTTTATTTTCCTAAAAAAAAACACGTGTTCACTTTTGTTTCTTTTCTTTTTCATGTTTTATCTTACCTAAAAAACACATGTACATATTTTCTTTATTTCTTATTCCAACGTTTCCTCTTCATAAAAAAAAAAAAGAAAGAAACCCACTATTTATTTTTTCCAGTGTTTTTATCTTCATTTAAAAACCACACGAACATTTTACCTATATTCAATCGAAACTTTTTTTTTTCCCTCATAAAATCACGAGTATATGTTTTTCTTCATTTTCACACTATTATACAAACACACGCCATTTTCGTCTTACGGTTTTGTGTAGCGAGTGAAACAATACGGCGCTTCCTTGCCCGAAAATAAATGAGGAAAAGTGAGAAACGAACGAAAAAAAAAAAAAACGAAAATTCCAACTTTGCTCCAGCGCGAGGCAAGAGAATTAATGTGAGCGAGGAAAAAAGAAAGAAATATAATAAAATAAACTACTGCAAGTCGGTGGTAACAAGAATGTGTGTGTGTGTGTGTGTGTGTGTGTGTGTGTGTGTGTGTGTGTGTGTGTGTGTGTGTGTGTGTGTGTGTGTGAGAGAGAGAGAGAGAGAGAGAGAGAGAGAGAGAGAGAGAGAGAGAGAGAGAGAGAGAGAGAGAGAGAGAGAGAGAGAGAGAGAGAGAGAGAGAGAGAGAGAGAGAGAGAGAGAGAGAGAGAGAGAGAGAGAGAGAGAGAGAGAGAGAGAGAGAGAGAGAGAGAGAGAGAGAGAGAGAGAGAGAGAGAGAGAGAGAGAGAGAGAGAGAGAGAGAGAGAGAGAGAGAGAGACAGGCAGAGACAGAGACAGAAATATGGAGAACATCCGACTGTCTAGCACACACACACACACACACACACACACACACACACACACACACACACACACACACACACACACACACACACACACACACACACACACGAGTGCCAAGTTGGTGCCAATGTCCCTCTTCCTCTTCATGGCCACCGGGAAGAGAAGGAGGAGGAGGAGGAGGAGGAGGAGGAATGGACAGAGGATGCAGAAAGGAAGAAGACAGGGAAGACAGGAGGAGGAAGGAGAGGAAGTACGGGAAGAAGGAAAGGGAGGATAAGGAAGAGGAAAAGGAAGAGGAAGAGGAGAGAGGAAGAGGAGTCAGGTCTTTCTCCGTCCCTTCAGTAACTCAGGAGGGAGGCAACTGGAGGGAAGGAACGGAGGGAAGGAGATAAAATATGGAGGAGCTTCTAGGAGGAGCTGCAACTATGAGGGATATGGAAGGAGGAGGAGGAGGAGGAGGAGGAGGAGGAGGAGGAGGAGGAGGAGGAGGAGGAGGAGGAGGAGGAGGAGGAGGAGAAAGAAGTGAAGGGTGATTAGGAGAGGGAGGGAAGTAACTACAGGAGGAGGAGGAGGAGGAGGAGGAGGAGGAGGAGGAGGAGGAGGAGGAGGAGGAGGAGGAGGAGGAGGAGGAGGAAGAGGAGGAGGAAGGAAGGAAAGTGAAGAGGATTTTCCGCTGACTCTTCGTTTGTTTCTAGTCACCCTACAGTGATCTCTCTCTCTCTCTCTCTCTCTCTCTCTCTCTCTCTCTCTCTCTCTCTCTCTCTCTCTCTCTCTCTCTCTCTCTCTCTCTCTCTCTCTGTCTCTCTCTTCACAAATCTTTAAACATCTCTAAGCAAATGATAATAAAATAAAAAACAGCATCTGAAGCCTTAACGAAACATAACGAATAAGAATAATAACAATAACACGAAATAATAAACCTGGTAATAATGAGAGAAATAAAAAGAAAAAAACAAGCAACGGAAAAATAATAATAATAATAAAAAAATAAATAATGAAATCAACCCTTTCTTCTTGCAATGATCGTTACTTTTCAACTGCCCACTTTATATAACGACACTGAGATATTCCATTGCCAGACAAAAAAAAAAAAAAAAAAAAAAAATTAAATAAATAAATAAATAAATAAATAGATAAATCCACATAATAACTTGCACAATTTTTTTAAGCAGTTTTGTATTACGATGCCTTAAATGGAGGACACGAAAGTAACCTGCTAGTCTTTCTCTTTACTGTGTTCATGGTAATATATGTAATGCAATAGCCAGCGTTTTTTTTTCTTTTTCATTACTTTTCTTGTTATCTCTCTCTCTCTCTCTCTCTCTCTCTCTCTCTCTCTCTCTCTCTCTCTCTCTCTCTCTCTCTCTCTCTCTCTCTCTCTCTCTCTCTCTCTCTCTCTCTCTCTCTCTCTCTCTCTCT
>NC_087193.1:10769783-10774783 GCF_035594125.1 Scylla paramamosain | reverse complement strand
TTCAGTGCGAGTCAGAACTGTCACACTTGTCGACATGGCGCCTTTAATGACTTGGTTTTAGGTTTGTGTGAGTGGTGAGAGAGGAAATACTCTACATGAAGTCTCCTAAGTGTGAAGAATAATGAAAGAAATAACTGAACTCGCTCTCAGATTCCATACAGTGTTAAAGAAATGAGCCCCCTTAAGTTAAAAAGAGTAACAGGAAAAGAATTCAGGTCCCTCTCACATCCCTTGCACTGTTCAACACAAACATCCGCGCCATTGCTGTGTATATAATGTGTGTATAATTTTTTGATAGGGGTTAAAGATAGATAGATAGAAAGATAGATGGATAGATAGAGAGAGAGAAGGAAAGGGAAAGAAAAGAAAGAAAGAAAGAATTAAAGAAAGAAAGAAAGGCAATGAATGAAAAAGAATGGAAAAAGATACATAGAAAGAAAAAAAGAAAGATAAATAGATGAATAGAAAGAAGGAAAAAGGAAAAAGAAAAAAAAATCAACATTGCGCAACTTTCACATTCTCATTAACTGCAACGAATGGATGAAAAAAAAATATTAGGTTACGATAAATTTTTCCACCCCCCCCCCCCATTTTTTTTTTTCCGGTGCATTTTTTACTCATTTTTTCCTGCCACTGACTCCAATCTCGTACATCAATTTGAATTTATGTCTTTTTATTTAATCACTGTTAGGGAGACGCGGTGTTTGCTGGCCCTGTATTGTTTTATTCTTTCACGTGAGACAGAGAGACAGACAAGTATAAATGGAGAGATAGATACACAGACAGAGAGATATGGAAGCGCGATCGATGAATGCAGGGAAAATATAGAGATAAATAGATGAACAAATGAAGAGATACGAAGAATAGATAAATGTAAATAGATATGGGAAAATATTGAGATTAACAAACATACGTACAGACAAGCAAACAGATGGATAAGTAGATAAATAGATAGATAGACAGATAGATAGATAAGTGATGAACTAGACAGATAGAGGGAAAGAGAGACGAACAGATCCAAAAAATAATAATAAGTTAACCCAAACGAACCATTGGTGATAAAACAAGACAAGACACAAAATCCAGTCGAACACAAACACATGTTATCTCTTCTTAGAAAAAAAAAACACAGTGAAAATGAAAATAACAACCGTAACACGAACGAAAGGAAAATAACAAAAAACAGGAAAAAAAGGACACGACGAAATAAAAGAAAGGAAAAAATACAAACAAAACAGAACACATTATTACACAGCACAATGAAAATGAGAAAAAAATGGTGGATATGAAAAAAAAAAAAGAGTAGAACCGCTCTTCAGTAAACGTTCCTTTCAAAAAAAAATCCATAAAATCTCTTTTGGAGTTTTGAATATATATTTTGCTAAAGAAGAAAGAAACAAACTTGCTCTTTAAGACTTTCTAGAGAGAGAGAGAGAGAGAGAGAGAGAGAGAGAGAGAGAGAGAGAGAGAGAGAGAGAGAGAGAGAGAGAGAGAGAGAGAGAGAGAGAGAGAGAGAGAGAGAGAGAGTAAAAGCCTGAAATTTGTTGACGGAAGGGGAAAAACCGAGCAGTTTTCTCTCTCTTTCTTTACGTCATTCTTTTCGTCAATCTTAATTTTTAGTTCTCTCTCTCTCTCTCTCTCTCTCTCTCTCTCTCTCTCTCTCTCTCTCTCTCTCTCTCTCTCTCTCTCTCTCTCTCTCTCTCTCTCTCTCTCTCCTCGGTCACCTTCTCAGGATAATTACCTCAATCTCTCTTCCTTTGTTTCCTCCCTGCCCCTCTCTTCCCCTCTTTCCCTTCCTCCTGCCCCTCTATCTCCCCCTTTCTCTCCCCTTCTCTTGTCTCCAGTCAGATTTCTCTCTCTCTCTCTCTCTCTCTCTCTCTCTCTCTCTCTCTCTCTCTCTCTCTCTCTCTCTCTCTCTCTCTCTCTCTCTCTCTCTCTCTTTCTCTCTAAGCTTCCCAAACTAGATTTTCTCTTTCTCTTGCTCTATTTTTTCTTGCCCTTCTCACATATTTTCTCTGTTCTCTTTTTCCCCTTTGTCCCCTTCTTCATTACGTACATTAGTCATTCCTCTCTTTTATTAAATCGTCTTCTTTCTCCCCTTCTCCATCTCACACATCTCTTTCTCACCTCACACTCTCATTTCCCTTGCTTCCCTCTCTGCCTTTCATCCTCTCTCTCTCTCTCTCTCTCTCTCTCTCTCTCTCTCTCTCTCTCTCTCTCTCTCTCTCTCTCTCTCTCTCTCTCTCTCTCTCTCTCTGTTATGGCTTCCCTTTCCTCTTTCTCTTCTCTCCTCCCTCTCCTCTCCTTTCTCCTTCGTTCATATGTTTCCCTTCTCCCTTTCCTTCTTCACCTTCCTTCCTTGCTATGCTTTCTTCTCCTTCTCCTCCTACTCTTCTTCCTTTCTTCTTTCCTTATTGCTTTTCTTGCTGTGCTTCCTCTGTACTGTCCTTCCCTTCTTCCTTCATACCAAACATTATTTCCCTCTTGTGTTTTTCTTCACTTCTTCCTCCTTTATATTACTTCGGCTTTTCTTTCTTTCCTTTCTCATTTTTTTCCTCTTTGCTCTATTTTTTCCCAGTGCACACTAAACATTTTCTATTTTTTATTCTTTTTTTCATTCTCCATCTTCCTTTCTTTTTTTTCCTCTTCTTTATCACCGTTTCTTCCTTCCTCTGTCCTAAACTACCTCGTTTTTTCCTTCGTTTTTCAGTCACCCTTTTCTTTCCTTTCTTCCTCTCTTCCCATCCTCACTCATCTCCCTTCTTTACTTCGTCCTCAGTTACCTTCCTTCATTCTCGCCATTCCCATCTATTTCCTTTTCTTCCTTCTTTCCTGTGTTACTTTCCTTTCTTCTTCCCTTCCTCACCTCCCTTCCTTCCTTCCTTCCTTTCTCTCCAGTCCTCACTACCTCCTTACCTTCTTCCCTTCCTTTCTCTAGTCCTTCCTTTCTTTCTCCCTCTCTTTCTTCCTACCTCCCTTTCTTCTTCCTTTACTTCCTCCAACCTTCAGCTTTTATTATTTTTTTCCCTTCCTTCCTTCCTTCCTTCCTTTCTTTCTTTCTCCAGTCCTCACTTACTTTCCTTCCTACCTCCTTCCCTCCCTTCCTTCCTCCCTCCAGTTTTCAGCTTCCTCCCTTCAATCCTTTCTTCCTACCTTCCTTCCTTCATCCATTCCTCTGCTTCCTCCCTCCCTTCCTCCCTCACTCCTTCCCTCCCTTCCTTCCTTCCTTCCTTCGTCCCATGCAGCACAAAACAGGCGAGGTAAGAGTAGGCACCTGATAACATAAGGATCTACATCTCTTCTATTAGCCATCACTCGGCCACTTTGACAGCCACTGTTGCCAGAATCTCGACACCACCATTCCTTACCCGCCGTGTAATTAAGGGCGTCTAGACCCTCACCAGCCCCGATCAGACCCACCAGACCTAACCAGGAATGCAATACAAAACTCCCTCGGTCATTTTCCCTCCCTTTGTTTTTTTGTTTTTTTCTTTTGTGTTGTGTTTGCTTTGTTTTGTTTTGTTTTCCTGTATCATTGTTATCAAACTCGTCAGATCAAACAAAGACTGTAATATAGAACTCCACTGAATCTTCTTCCTTCTACTGTTTCTTTCTATAGTTTTTTTTTTGTGTTATTTGATGTTGTTGTGGTGTTGTGTTTGTTTCCTTGTATTATAGTCCTCTAGCCCTCTTAACCTAACCTAATCCTTGGTCTTTTTTCCCCCATTCCAGTTTCAGTTTTTCCTTTACTGTTTATTTATTTATTTTTTCTTTGGTGTTGTTTGTTGTTTCCCACACCACACAGCACAGCCCACACCACACACGACACACTCCAATCCACAGTACACACCACACAGCACACACCACACAGGGCACCACACAGCATAACCCACGCCAGTCCCGCAGTGCTTCAGGAAATATAGTTTTTGTCTGATAGTTTTTCATGGAGGTTTCTGAAAATTTCTTCATCTTCTCTCGAGAGTGTTATGGTCCTTGATGCATTTGATGGTGCTGGTTGTGCCTCAAAATATAACCTCCTTGCTGTGAAAATACGAGACATGCATACATAAAATACACACATACATACATACATACATATATACATACATACATACATATATAGAGACAGACAGACAGACAGACATATACGTGAAAAGATCTGGCATTAAAAAAAACTATGTATATTTACTGTGAAAATGTGAGAGAAAGACAGACAACAAGACAGGCAGACAGACGGACATACAGACAGACAAGCAGACAGACAGACAGACATATACGTGAAAAGATCTGGCATTAAAAAAAACTATGTATATTTACTGTGAAAATGTGAGAGAAAGACAGACAACAAGACAGGCAGACAGACGGACATACAGACAGACAAGCAGACAGACAGACAGACAGAAGGATGGACAGACAGACAGGCTAAGAGATAAACAGATCTAACCCCCCCCCAAAAAAAAAAACTTTGCTGTGAAAATGCGACATACACACATACACACATACACACATACATACAAGCATACATACATACAGACAGACAGACAAATCTAGCACTCTAAAAACGGTGTATCTTTGCATGGCCCTGATTTGCTTCTTCCTGGTCACGACGCCTCGCTAAGACTGAAGAATGGACAGACTGATGAAGATTTAAGCAAACGTTTAGGGAATTCAAAGAGCGTTCCGCCAACTTAAATTTACATCCTGGAATAATGGAAACTTATGCTTTTTCTTCATACTTAATCAATGTTTTTTTTTCTTTCCGCTTTCGTTGAGCAAAAAAGCAACACCAGATTAAACAATTCAAAGGGTGTTCTGCCTCAGTGAATTTACGTTACTGAGAAAGGGAGATTTGTGCTTTTCTTAAATTGATGTTCCTTCCCCCTTTTTTTCTTCTAGCAAAATAAATAAACAAATAAATGAATAAAAATAAGATAAATAAATAGGCAAAATAAAACATCGTCATTCAAAAAGTGTCCTGCTTCACTGAATTCACACTAAGG
>NC_087193.1:10752283-10764783 GCF_035594125.1 Scylla paramamosain | reverse complement strand
TGCCACAAGTTCTAGTTACAAATGATTACAGTTAATTTTAGGTGGTTAACAATAGTAAGGAATAGTTACAAGCTAGTTATAAGTAGTTGGCAATAGTTAGAAATAGTCAGACGAATCTAGAAACTTATAAATAGTTAAAGATGTTACCGGTAGTTAGATAGTTACAAATGATGGTAGTAGTTAGAAAGGTATTAATAGTTATGAATAGTTACCAGTAGTTACAAATAATTACCAGTAAGCGGTGAATTACAAGTATACTGATAGTAATTTTAAGTTATTTTCATTGTTATTTTATCCTGATATATATTCGGTTCACTTTACCACTTGTTTTTATTTCAAGTTTCTTTTTCTTGTTACTTTTCCTTTTTGTAATTCTGTATGTCTGTCTCCCAACTTTTTTTTGACTCATTTCCATTTAATTCACCGATCTGCACGTGTTCCTGTTTACGGCTATTGCGTCGAGGAGTTTTGTCATGATCTATTAAAGTCCCCCCCGGCTCATGTTGGCGAAAATGTATTCATGTTCTCGTTTTCTGTTCGTGTATTTATATGTATTTTTTTTTTCTTTTTCCAGGTGAATAATTTGACCCGAGACCACGAACAGCGCGCGTCACTGACCACACACAATTGTTCTACCTTCCACACACACACACACACACACACACACACACACACACACACACACACAGAGAGAGAGAGACAGACAGGCAGAGGAAGGAAGGGAGGGAGGGAGAGGGAGTGGAGGAGAGAGAGAGGAGAGGAGAGAGAGAGAGAGAGAGAGAGAGAGAGAGAGAGAGAGAGAGAGAGAGAGAGAGAGAGAGAGAGAGAGAGAGAGAGAGAGATTCCTATTAGCATTACAGACAGACAGGCAGACAGGGAGGCAGACAGAGAAGGTAGACAAAGAAAGACTTCAACATAATAATAATAATAATAATAATAATAATAATAATAATAATAATAATAATAATAATAATAATAAAACACCCATAATGAAAGTAACAAGTAATCATTAGACAGTAAAATATACGGGAGGAGGAGGAGGAGGAGGAGGAGGAGGAGGAGGAGGAGGAGGAGGAGGAGGAGGAGGCCCACACCCCCTTCACGGTTCCCTGGCGAAGACCCCACGTAAGTATTGAGCTGGAATAAAAATGGAAAATAGAGATTCCAGCCTTGCCAACTTCACACACACACACACACACACACACACACACACACACACACACACACACACACGAGGGACTGAGGCAACACTGATGGCTCGACTGTCCAGCTGATAGTGACTATATAAATATGTTCCAAGCGTGCACTTTCACTCTCACTCTCTTTTCCACTCTCACTTTCATTCGTACCTCTGATTCATGTTTGCCTTTTTCTTTTTTTCTTTTTTTTTTTTTTGCACGTTTAGTTTTAACATTTTCATTCTCAGTGTTTCGTTTTTATTCTTGTGTTTCATGTTCTTCTCATTCACTTTCTTTTATATTAGTTTGATTTTCTCTTGATTTATTTTTATTTTTCCATGTTTCGTTCTCTCACTTCAGTCACTCTCATTTTCACTGTTACGTTTCATCATTTCAGTCTTACTTTTTGTGCTTCCTTTCTTTTTTTGCAGCTTTTTTTTTTTTTTTTTACACTCACATGTCACTCTCATAGTTACTCTCATGTTTATACTCACACTACCAGTCACCTTCACTATCCACTCTCCGTCACACTCTCACACTCATATTCCACACTCACTCTCACTCTTGTACTCACTCACTCTCACTTTTACTCACTTTTCACGCTCACTTCCTCCCTCACAGTCGATTGATTTTTTATGCATTTCTATCTTTTTTTTTTTTTTCCGGCCATGTCAGGTGTCACTGGGTCTGTGTGTTTGTTTGTTTGCTTGTTCGTTCGTTTGTTTGTTTAGCGTCAACACCGCGTCACAGATTTTTCTTGTTTCTGTTCTTTTTCTTTTTTTTTTTTTTTTTTGCTTTTATCTTTTCCCTTGTGTCGATTTTGTTTCAGCTCGGTGTTCTCTCTCTCTCTCTCTCTCTCTCTCTCTCTCTCTCTCTCTCTCTCTCTCTCTCTCTCTCTCTCTCTCTGTTTCAGAATGCTTCCTCTTTTTTTAATTTCATTTCCTTTCTTTTCTTCCACAATCCTGTCATCAGTCTGAACATTCAACTCACAACGCTGTCAATTACTTCCTTTCTTTACAATACATTTTTTTCTTCATCCGTAATGCCAAATGTCACGAAATTTTTCCCTTACCTATCTTATTTGTTTATCTCACTACACTAAGTCAGAAAAAAAAATTACTTGCTTTCTTTTTCTGTCAATTACCTAAGCATAAATAAACAAGGGGTAGAGGATAAAATACATTACAGTTTACTTTGAATAATTACTACCATCCTTATTCTACTCATCGTATTAATGCAAGAGTTTGGCAGCGTCTCCACTCTCTCACCCCTTTTGCTAGCATAACTCTGGAACTTTGCTTGATTCTGATCATTATTTGTATTCTTATTAATGTGTGTGTGTGTGTGTGTGTGTGTGTGTGTGTGTGTGTGTGTGTGTGTGTGTGTGTGTGTGTGTGTATCTTCAGAATAGAAAAAGGTGAATTACTTAACTCGTACTGCAATAATTAAGAAGAAAAATATCGTAACTACTACTATTATATAATAACATACGAGTAGATGAAAAAACTCATTCACCAATTATCACCATAATTTTTTTTACTACTACTACTACTACTACTACTTCTACTACTACTACTACTACTACACCAAAATCTTGAAGGTCCTACAGGAAGCCGGGGGGATGGAAGGAGAGCCTCTAAGGTTGGGATCTTGGCCGCTGTGCTCGCTTTGTGTACAGAATGAGGGGCGGGAAGAGGCTGGTGGTGGTGGTGGCGGTGGTGGTGGTGGTGGTGGTGGTGGTGGTGGTATTATTATGATTGTTGTTGTTGTTGTTGTTGTTCTTGTTATGTGGCCTCAGTAAGCTAAATTAAATGCATTTGTCTCTCTCTCTCTCTCTCTCTCTCTCTCTCTCTCTCTCTCTCTCTCTCTCTCTCTCTCTCTCTCTCTCTCTCTCTCTCTCTCTCTCTCTCGCTCGCTCGCTCGCTCTCTCTCTCACCATAAACGCATGAATAGTTATAATACTGTAAATGAAAACACCCTATATATGCATTACTACTACTACTACTACTACTACTACTACTACTATTACTACTACTACCACAATAAAAACAACAACAACCACTATATCAACAACACCGCCACCACCACCACCACCACCACCACAACCACAACACCCCAAAAACTGCAGCTTCTTCTTCCCTCCCTTCATCATTCTCCTTTCTCTCTTTCCTTGAGCCGCTCTCTCTCTCTCTCTTTCTCTCTCCTCCTTTCCTCCCTCCCTCCTTTGTCCCTCTTCCCTCCTACTTTTTCCTCTGGCTCATGGAGGAAAGGAGAGGAACAAGAGGATCAAGAGAGAGAGAGAGAGAGAGAGAGAGAGAGAGAGAGAGAGAGAGAGAGAGAGAGAGAGAGAGAGAGAGAGAGAGAGAGAGAGAGAGAGAGAGAGAGAGAGTACAGCATATTTTCTTCCTTTTTCCTTTACAAGAGGAAAAAAAAAAAAGACGGTGTGCGGGTGAAAATTGTTCGTTTCCTCTCATTTATTTTATTCAATTTTTGTGGTATTTCCTTTGTTTTCCATTTTCTATGAGTGTATTTATCGTTTGTTTTGTCTATTTGTTTTATTTCCCCTTTCCCCTTCCTCATTTGTTTATTTACATTATGTTTAGTTACACCCATTTATCTATTTCCTCTTCCTATTCCTTCATTTACCTCTTTTCTTCATTATATCATGTTTAGTCCGCTTATCTTTTATTTTTCTAGTCTTCAATTCACTCATTCTTTCTTTCTTCTCTTCCATCGATCTTTAAATCTTTGTTCCTACCTTTACCTCAGTATTTCCCTTGTGGCATGTGACATTTTCAGCATCATTGTCAAATACAGAATCCACTCTTCAAGAAAATCACCATCATCATCATCATCATCACCATCATCGTCATCATCATCACAACCATTTCACATTCACCATAAATTTACATAGTTATATCATTATCTTTCTTCTTACCATAACGAGAGAGAGAGAGAGAGAGAGAGAGAGAGAGAGAGAGAGAGAGAGAGAGAGAGAGAGAGAGAGAGAGAGACGAAACACTCTGGAAAACCTTGGTAAAACTGCTAAATTTATATACAAATTGTTGCCAAGAGTGAAATATTATGAGGATTTGAGTGAAAAATTGTGTGTCGTGATGGGGCTGAGGGTATTAGAGAGAGAGAGAGAGAGAGAGAGAGAGAGAGAGAGAGAGAGAGAGAGAGAGAGAGAGAGAGAGAGAGAGAGAGAGAGAATTGGGGGTGTAATGAGGCAAAGATATTTCATAAAAGTAAATTAAATGAAAGGAGAAAAGAATGAGAAGGAGAAAATAAACAAACTCAAATACTAAAAAATCACAATAATACAAATAAATAAGAAATAAGAAAAAAAGTTAATAAAAAGAAGAAAGGTACATGATAAAATGAAAATAAAGATGAGAGAGAGGGAAGGAAAGAAAAAAAAGGAGAAAATAAAAGAAACGAAAGACAGCACGAGGAGAATGAGAAGCAGAAAAGCTGAGGATAAAAGAAAGGTTAAGGAAAGAATGAGGTAAAAGAAAAATATAAAAATGTGAGATAGGAAGAATGATAGAGAGGAGGAAGAGAGGAAGAGGAAAGAGGAAGAAAGAGGAAGAGGAAAAAGAAGAACAAGAACAAGAACAAGAACAAGAACAAGAAGAACAAGAAGAAGAAGAAGAACAAGAAGAAGAAGAAGAACAACAACAACAACAACAACAACAACGAACGAAGGAGGAGGAGGAAGAGGAGGCATACAACCATAAATACATCATCTACTTTCCCTCTTCTTCCCCTTCCTCCTCCTCCTCCCTCCCGTCCTCTTCCCCTCTGAATCTCCCCTTGATCTAAAAATAAAAAATGGTCTGAGATAGAAAAGAAAAACAAAAAAGTATCCCTGAAAAATGCCTTCCCTAGTACACGAATTTGTACTTCCGTTTTCTCTTTCATTTGCGACGCGTTTTCTCTCGCACTCTCAAATATTTATAAGGGGGAAAGAAAATGTAATGCGGAGCTATTGTTTTTTTTTTTTTCTCTCTCTTATTGCTGCCATCAAGGGTTCAAATGCTATTCTAATGCTACTAGATTCCTTCTGTATTGGAGACAAACAAAATATGAACTACAATCACCTTTTCTTTTTTTAATTACGATCCTCTTTATATAAGGCATCTTTCCATTCACTTATGATCATTCAACCTTTGTATATTCTATTTGTTTTCTTTCACTTATGATTTTTGTATGTTTCCTTATTCATCCATCTTACTAGTATACAGTATTTTCTTTCCTTCGTCTTTGTATCAATATCTAAGTCATGTTGTTGTTTTTTTGTTGGTGTGGAAACTATGAAGCAAAGGAAGATCACGTATATGGAATCGAGTTATTTATATTCTCCAAATGTCTTATAATCCTCAAGACCTTATGGTTAATACGACTTAATTCCTCTAATGCTAAATAAATTCATTGTTAATATAGATTACAATCCTTTATCAGTTTCAGTGCCTTCTCTTTAGTTACTCGTGATCCTCTTTGAATCCTCTGTAATGTATGGATAGTAAACTTTTTTTTTTTCTTTTTTCTTTTTTTTTTTTAGTTACCACTCATATAAAAGAAAGAAAAGAAAAATGGGAAGAAATGTAAAACTATATGGACTTTGATCCTCTTCCCAGTGGCTTATGATCCTCCTTATATTGACCGGAATCTCTTTGTAACAGCCTACACACACACACACACACACACACACACACACACCGCGTAGTGCTGTGGTTAGCACGCTCCGCTCACAATCAAGAAGGCCTGGGTTTGAATCCCGGGAGCAGCGAGGCAAATGGGCGAGCCTCTTAATGTGTATCCCATGTTCTCCTAGCAGCAAGTAAGTACAGGATATAACCCGAGGGTTGTGACCTCGCTGTCCCGGTGTTCGGTGTGTCAGTGGTCTCAGTCCTACCCAAAGATCGGTCACTATGAGCTCTGAGCTCTTTCCGTAGAGTAACAGCTGGCTGGGTGACCAGCAGACGACCGTGGGTGAATCACACACACACACACTGAACAATTTCGAATTCCCTAAAATTTCGAGAGCACATAATGAAAATAAAAAAAAAGAATAAATGAAAAAAAAAATGTCCAGGGTGGGTAGCATTCTTTCACTTATAGTCAGTTTTATTTAAAAGAAAAAAAGAGTTAATTTTGAATTCTGCATCGTGAAATCCTGAAGTAGATGCAGTAGTGTAGTAGTAATAGTAGTAGAAAAGTAAAAAAAAAAAAAAAAGGAAGAAGAAAGGAAGATTTAAAAAAATGAACAAGCCCAGGAAGAGTAAGAACAAAATTAAGAGAAAATACAAAAAAAAAAAAAAAAGACAGGACCAACAATTTTAAACACAAAACACAAAAAGTAAATAAATAAAAAAACGAAAAAAAAAATAATAATAAATACACTACTAATACGTACTTCCTCTTCCAATCTGCATGCATTTATTCAGCAGCGCCGGATCGATTTTTCACCCATAAACTTGCAAATGTGCGAAAAATAAAGAGATATACGGCTCCATACATCACTCCGCTTAATATACGTTCAGCTGCTCATATTTTCGTTTAATGCCTAAATAAACACCTCTGCAAGTCCGAAATAAAGTGAAAATTCCTGAAGCATCAATAAAACGACGAATAAATATGGTAAGGTGCTTTTTTCCATTTTTTTCTTTATTTTTTACTTAAGAATATTTTGAAAAAGAGGTATTTTGTTTTTTTTTCTATTCTCTCTCTCTCTCTCTCTCTCTCTCTCTCTCTCTCTCTCTCTCTCTCTCTCTCTCTCTCTCTCTCTCTCTCTCTTTCAACGACGTGATTAGGTAAGCGATAAAAAAGAAAGAGAGGGGAAAAAAGAGGAAGGGAAAGAAGAAAATTACAAGACAAGTGGATTATCTCAAAATTGTGGAGAGTTTCAAATCTTCATCACCACCACCACCACCACCACCACCACCACCACCACCACCACCACCACCGTAAAAACACCCATTGCAGTAACCAACACTAACATTTCAAAAACAAATCCACACTAACCACCCTCTCCCAACCGAGGACGGGAGAGAGAGAGAGAGAGAGAGAGAGAGAGAGAGAGAGAGAGAGAGAGAGAGAGAGAGAGAGAGAGAGAGGGAGGGGGGAGTCATCGTGTCAGATACTTTGATTTAAGATGCTATAAAATGTGGCTCGGTGATCTGGCGCCGCCGAGTTATGGGGGATTATTTCATGCTGCGTCTTGCCTGGGAGTGAGAGAGTGAGGGAGTGAGGAAGGGAGGGAGTGAGGGGGTGAAGGAGTGAGTGAGGGAAAGGGGGAGTGAGGGGAGACTTAGTGATGGAAGTGAGGTAAGGAGTCACTAAGAGAAAAGAGAGTAGAAAAAGAAAAGATACATATTATTTAATATTGTGCCTTGCTTAGGAGTGAGAAAGGCAGTGAGGGAGGGAGTGAGGGAGCGAGTGAGGGGGTGAAGACAGTGTGGAGCGACTGAGTGGAAAAGAACAGATGGGGAAGAGGGAAGAAAACGAGTAGAAAGGGAGGAGTGAGAGAGACAAAAGAGGAAAGAGAAGATAGGGAGAGAGAGAGAAAGAAAGAGAGGTTGAGAGTAAGGGAAATGAGAGGAATGAGAGGAATATAAACTAGTAAAGAGGAAGAAAGGAAGGGAAGGAGAGGAAGAGAGAAGTTAAGAATAAGAGGAGTGACAGAAACTGATGAAAGGAGAAGGAAGAGTAGGAAAAGTCAGGGAATAGAAGAGAAAAGAGAACTGAGGGAAGAGAGAGAGAGAGAGAGAGAGGGAATAATGAGGAGAGAAATAGAGGGAAGATAAGAAAAGGGGAAAATGGGAACGAGCGATGAGATGGAAAAGAAAAGGAGGGAAGGAAGGAGGGAGAGGAGAGGGGATGAGAGGAGGAGAGAGAGGAAGGGAGGGAGGGTAAAAAGGGAGGGATTGAGGGGAAAGAATGAGGGGAAAAGATCAGATGCCAGGATGGAAGAGAGAGAAAGATTAGGAGAGGAAAGAAAGGTCACGAAGAGGGAAGAGGAGAGAGATAAAGAAAGGGGAAGAAGGAGACACAAGTAAAGATTCAAGAATGTGAGGAAAGAAAGAAAATGAAGAGGAAAGGTAAATGAAGAAGACGCGAATGATAAAGAAAAGGAAGAGAAAAAAAGAAGAAAAGAAAGGAAGATAAGAGTGGATGAAGAGGAATAAAAAAGTGAGGAAAAAAAAAAAAAGAAAATGAGAAGCAGAACAAGAAAGGGAAAAGTGATAAAAGGAAGAAAAAAATGAGGAAAAAGAAAAGGAATTGTATAAAAATGAAGAGAAAAAAAGGAAGAAGAAATGAAAAAGGGATAAGAAGAAGGGAACAGCAAAGAGGAACGAAAGAAAAAGGAAGAGGAATAAAAGACATAGATGAGAGAGAGAGAGAGAGAGAGAGAGAGAGAGAGAGAGAGAGAGAGAGAGAGAGAGAGAGAGAGAGAGAGAGAGAGAGAGAATGTATTGTGACAGAAGTAAGCCAGTGGAGAGAGAGAGAGAGAGAGAGAGAGAGAGAGAGAGAGAGAGAGAGAGAGAGAGAGAGAGAGAGAGAGAGAGAGAGAGAGAGAGAGAATATTCAAATCAACATCTGCTTCCAGCCTGTCTCTATATATCACCTTTTATTTTCTTGGACCTCACCACCACAACCACCACCACCACCACCACCACAACACAACCTAATGATAATAATAATAATAATAATAATAATAATAATAATAGTAGTAGTAGTAGTAGTAGTAGTAGTAGTAGTAGTAGTAGTAGTAGTAGTAGTAGTAGTAGTAGTAGTAGTAGTAGCTTAGAACATCTATTTGTTAATTTAAGAGAGGTGAAAAGAAAAGAAACCAAATATATATGTTAAAAAATATACATAAAATCATACAATACCTGTATTGTGTAAATGTTGATTTGTGGCCGGCCCAGTATACACATACACACACACACACACACACACACACACACACACACACACACACACACACACACACACACACACACACACACACACACACACACTAGAAAAATAAAAAGAGGGGAAAAACTCAAAACAAATTAGAAAGAAACTGATGAACACACGAAAAAAAAGTAAAAATAAAATAAAATAAAAAAATATAGGGTAGACTATTACAAACCGTAAAAAAATCCCTTAAATAAAAGAGAAAAGGATAATAAAAATAATAATGGGCAAATGTGAAGGGAAAAAAAGAGAAAGGAAAGAAAAAGACAACAGTAGCAGGAATGAAAATAGGAAACACAAGAGAAATAGCGATTAAAGAAATATTGTAATATATAAAGGTGAAAATGGGATGAAAGAAAATGGAATGGAAAAATGAATGGAAAAAGGAAAAAGCGCAAAATTGGGAAGGAAAAGAAATAAAAGAAATAAAAAGATGGGGTAAGTAAGGAAATGTTGATGAGCAGAAACGTGAATTGAAGAATGAAATAAAAAAAAGAGAAAAAGAGAATCAGAATAAAGATGAAGAAAAGGATAATACGCAAAATATACATAAAAAATGGAAAAGAGGAACTCACAGCCACCACCACCACCACCACCACCACCACCACTACCACCACCATCACCACTACAACCATCACCACCACCAACACCACACAAGAAATACCAGAAGAAAACACACACACACACACACACACACACACACACACACACACACACACACACACACACACACACACACACACACAGAGAGAGAGAGAGAGAGAGAGAGAGAGAGAGAGAGAGAGAGAGAGAGAGTCTTTTCCCTCCCTCTCCCTCTCTCACTCTCAAAGACTGACACACAGAAGAGTCTGTTTCCCCCTCCCTCTCACACTCACACCCATACACACACCGTGGTCGCTGGCTGAGAACTGACTGCCGCCTTGCCCCCGTCACTGTGAATGGAAGGGCAGGAGTAGCGGGCGCCCTTTCAAAAACCGGGGCGGGGAAGTGACGTAAATATGATGCCAACATAGCGTTTCATCCCCACCATCACCGCCTCCATATTTTTCCTTCCCTCATTTTCCCTCTTTCCCCTTATCTTTCCCTCACCTCCTTGCTACACTAGATAGATGCATGCCCACCCTATCTCCACCTATAAGGAAATCAAGGTAAAGTAAGGGGTTCTCGGGGAAAAAAGCGTGTATCTTTCCATGGTGCGGAAACTTAGAAGAGGTAGATGCTGTCGTCTGCTCCCGCCACCGCAGTCCCACAAAATGTTTCCCTTTATATCGATTATCCCTAATTTTATCGCTTATTTTTCGACCCTCTTACCGCTCTCTCTCCCTCTCCCTCCTACCCTTTCCATCTATCCCTCTCCTCCTCTCCTCCTTCCCCCCTACCTTTCTCCCTTCCTCTTCCTTCTCCCCCTCCGCCTCCTTCCTCTATCTCCGACTACTCACCAACGGAAGGAAGCTGTGAGAGAGAGAGAGAGAGAGAGAGAGAGAGAGAGAGAGAGAGAGAGAGAGAGAGAGAGAGAGAGAGAGAGAGAAAGTCAGCCACTACTATTATGTGAGGGACAAGACCAAGGTATTAAATGTTCCTGAGATTATGAGGCGACGAGAAAAGAGAACCAGAGTGGAAAAAAAAAGCAAAGAATGGAAACTTTTTTCTTTAGTAGGTGATGAAAAAATACAAAAGATATGAAAAAAAAGGCTTGTAGTCGTGTCAGAGAGAGAGAGAGAGAGAGAGAGAGAGAGAGAGAGAGAGAGAGAGAGAGAGAGAGAGAGAGAGAGAGAGGAAGTTGTATTGATGTTGGTTAGTAGTAGCAGCAAAAGCAGCAGTAGCAGCAGCAGCAGCAGCAGCAGCAGTAGTATTAGTAGTAGTAGTAGTAGTAGTAGTAGTAGTAGTAGTAGTAGTAGTAGTAAAATTTGTTAACAAATATTTTTCTCCTACTTCTTTCCCTTATTATCCAATTATTATTATTATAATAATAATAATAATAATAATAATAATTATTATTATTATTATTATTATTGTAGTAGTAGCAGTAGTAGTAGTAGTAGTAGAAGTATCATCATCTTTATTACCGACAACTTACAGACAGAGAGAGAGAGAGAGAGAGAGAGAGAGAGAGAGAGAGAGAGAGAGAGAGAGAGAGAGAGAGAGAGAGAGAGAGAGAGAGAGAGAGAGTAGCAACAGCAGCAGGGAAATGATATAAAGGAAAATATTTTAAGTTCCCGAGTAGAAGTATTTTCCCACGGAGAGGTAAGGGAGGGAGAGAGGGAGAGGGAGGGAGAGGGAGGGAGAGGAGCACATGGCATATTCTACTTCTCGCTAACACCTGCCTTTCTCCCTCCTCTCACCATCTCCTCTCCCTCTCTCCTTCCCTCTCCCTCCCTCTCACTCAAGCACTCACAACAGAGCCCTTCTTAGATCAACTCAAAGATAGATGGAGAGATAGAAATAGATGGAGGAGTGGAGATAGACAGGTAAGCAGACAGGTAGTTGACAAGTAGAGAGAGAGAGAGAGAGAGAGAGAGAGAGAGAGAGAGAGAGAGAGAGAGAGAGAGAGAGAGAGAGAGAGAGAGAGAGAGACAGAAGAAAAAAACATTGACAGACAGAGGGAAAAAAATTGACGGAGATACAAAGACAGTCAGACAGACAGACAGACAGACAAGAGGAAAGATAGAATGACATACATACATACATACATACATACATATACACAGGCGGAGACAGGGATACACACAGACAGGCAGACAGTTGAAGATAAGACAAGGCACACATGCAGATACCTAAACTAGCTTAATAAGTGACTAACAACGTGACTAACTAGTAACTAACAAACTAAACGACTAACAAGCCAACCAACCAAACAAGTAACAAGCTAACTAAATAAATAAATAAATAAACCAACTTTCTTCCATATCAAATATAAACACTAAATAACCTAATTATCTAGCTAACTTACCAAAGAACCAGCCCATGAACTGAACCAATGAAAGCAAAGTCTCTCCTCACAACAGCGTCAAACAACCAACACTTGCCAATCTATTAAAAAGCAAGCTGGAATCATGAATGCAATCAGTTCAGAGCGTCATCAGAACCCTTTAACTGCTAATGACAAAATAACACTTACTATTTCACCACCGTAAACTTACACAAATTAACTAGAGTGAAATATTATTAACCACTAGAACTGCAGCCACTAAAACCATTATTCCCCTTCCTGCTACAGTTACAGTGCCTTCTACAGGTCAGAGAGGGTTTTAAAGAAGAAATAAGAAGGAATTGGTTCTTATATCGATTGGGTGAATGGTAGACTCTGTAATTAGGTAGTTAGTGATGAGTTAGTAAAGGGTTTTAAAAAGATTA
>NC_087193.1:10734783-10739783 GCF_035594125.1 Scylla paramamosain | reverse complement strand
ACTCAACACAACACAGTCACCCTCAACACAACATCGTCACTCTCAACACAACACAGTCACCGTCAACACATCACCGGCAGCGCAGCACCGTCATCACCACGGCGGCGCGGCGGCGGGGCGGCGGCAGCGCGTGGCTCGCCAGGAGCATGGAAATGTTCTATAACCGCATTTAAAAACTTTATATATAGTTAACGAAAACAAAAAGTGGTGTCTTGAAAATGTTAAAATTTAAAATCTTATTGTATTAAAAAAAGAAAAAAATAGACTATCTAAAATAAAAGCTATTTCTTTGAAAATTGTTGGTGCTTCTTTTTTTAAATGTTCGTGTCTTGAAAAAATTGTTAGAGTTCTTAAAAAATAGGATCTTTCTTTAAAAATGTTGATTTTCTTTTAAAGTTGATAGGGATTTCTTTAAGAAATTGGGTGTATTTTCATTTACCTATTTTCTTTTGTTGTCTTAAAATTTTACATTTTCCTTAAAAAATACTGACGTACTCATTAGAAAATGCTGATGTATTCTTAAAGAATGCTGACACCTTTATTGATTCCTTAAAAGATAAGAGAGAGAGAGAGAGAGAGAGAGAGAGAGAGAGAGAGAGAGAGAGAGAGAGAGAGAGAGAGAGAGAGAGAGAGAGAGCTTAGGAGAATATATATATATATATATATATATATATATATATATATATATATATATATATATATATATATATATATATATATATATATATATATATATATATATATATATATATATATATATATATATATATATATATATATATATATATATATATATATATATATATATATATATATATATATTCTCCTAAGCATACCAACGTCCATCGCATGCCAACAAGATCCACAGCCACCACGAGGCAGAGCAGCAGAGGCACAGCGAGGCAGTGACCGCCGCGTGTCTTCCCGGCGCGGGCCTTGCCTGCTTCCTACGCTGCTGGAAAGAAGGAGGCACTCGATACGCACTCACCACATCTACAGCGGCTCCTTCAGATCTGAGTCGAGTCTTGCTGCTACTCGTCATTTCCTGCATATTTCCTGCGGTGCTCATACAGAGATGGCCAACCGGAGAAGAATTCTATTTATATGCACTGCTCCTTGACATTGTTTTGTTGATGTAAGTAAAAACAAGTAGATAAAAATACATATACAATACTAACGTCCACGATTTCCTAACGACGATGAATACAAAAAACAAGGAATATAATCTATTTGATTTTTTTATTCATTTTGCTATGTATCACTTGTGTGGGTTTGTTGTTATTGTTGTTGTTGAGGAAGTGGTGGTGGTGGTGGTGGTGGTGGTGGTGGTGGACGTACTGGTGGTGATGATACGATAATGGATATTGAATATATAATGTTATCCATGTTTATCATTATTATTATTAGTAGTAGTAGTAGTAGTATTAGTATTAGTATTACTATTACTATTTTTATTATTTTTACTTCCATCATAATCATCATCATCATCATCATCATCATCATCATCACCATCATCATTATTACAACAACTTGAGGACCTGGAACACCACCACCACCACCACGACCACCACCACCACCACCACCAACAACAACAGCCACCACCAGCAGCTGGCAGGTAGCAGCGCGCCAAACTGCACACCTAACAATTAATCTCACTCAAATTAACGAAATACTGCTATTGTTTCACTACTAATTACCCTCGTTACTCCTTGCCCGCCTTCGCTAATTGATGACTCGAAAAAAAGTGTGAGGTAAAAAAAAAATAATTGAAATAAAAATACACTGATTGATCACAAGACTTTTTTGTTGAGTTGTAAAATTACTGCTTGATTCTTTTTTTTTTATTCTTGTTGATGTTGTTGTTGTTGTTGTTGTTGTTGTTGTTGTTGTTGTTGTTGTTGTTGTTAGTATTGCTATTATCATTATAATCGTTACTATGATTGTCATGGCCATCATCATCATCATCATCATCATCATCATCATCACCATCATCAGAAAAAAAGAACAAGGGAAAAAAAGGAAAATAAAAAAAACAACCACAAAACTAAACAAAGAAGTAATGAATAACTAAAACAGAACGAAGAAAAAAAAAAAGAAAGAAAACGGAAACTCACCAAATCAGTCACGTGACCCAACATAATTAATCACTTCCAAATTCATCCTTACACTCAAAAAGAAAAACAAAAACGGAAACAAAAAAAAAAAAAAAGAGGGCGCCAATTATTATAACAAACATCAAAGTAATTATCACATCTAAAAACTCCTCATTAGGGAAGAAGTGATTTGCATGTACTATAATAATTCACGTGTGTGAGTGTGTGTGTGTGTGTGTGTGTGTGTGTGTGTGTGTGTGTGTGTGTGTGTGTGTGTGTGTGTGTGTGTGTGTGTGTGTGTGTGTGTGTGTGTGTGTGTGTGTGTGTGTGTGTGTGTGTGTGTGTGTGTGTGTGTGTGTGTGTATCTCATTTATGCATTCATCAACATAACCTTTTCCAAATAAAAACATCTTATTAACCCAAAGCCTTACTCTCTCTCTCTCTCTCTCTCTCTCTCTCTCTCTCTCTCTCTCTCTCTCTCTCTCTCTCTCTCTCTCTACAAGGTCGACACTCCCATAGGATAACCTTGAACTCTCGCCCTTCACCTCACGCACCGCAAAACTCTTCCTTTAATTAGTCCTCGAGTGTTAAGGACGAGGGTCTGGCTCTGTCGGCGCCCCCTCGAAGGCCCTGCAGGAGGAGGAGGAGGAGGAGGAGGAGGAGGAGGAGGAGGAGGAGGAGGAGAAGGTTGGAGACGATGGGCAGTATTGAGGAGTGGAGAGGAAGTGGAGCAGGAGGAGGAGGAGGAGGAGGAGGAGGAGGAGGAGGAGGAGGAGGAGGAGGAGGAGGAGGAGAAAGCACAATACATAATCAATCTAAAATAATAATAATAATAATAATAATAATAATAATAATAATAATAATAATAATAATAAAAAGAAAATATATAAACGAAAATAATGAAAACATAAAAAAGTTCCTTCTATGATGATGTTTTTTTATATTTTTTTCTATACATTTTTCCATAATTTCAATTCCCTTTTATGGCAACAATGATGATGGCTGGCGAGAGAGAGAGAGAGAGAGAGAGAGAGAGAGAGAGAGAGAGAGAGAGAGAGAGAGAGAGAGAGAGAGAGAGAGAGAGAGAGAGAGAGAGAGAGAGAGAGAGAGTAGTAGTAGTAGTGGTGGTAGTAGTAGTAGTAGTAGTAGTAGTAGTAGTAGTAGTAGTAGTAGTAGTAGTAGTAGTAGTAGTAGTAGTAGTAGATTAGTATCCAGTAAAGTATCCAGATTGGCAGTGAAATTCAACCAATCAGCACGTTTAGAGAGTCAATCACCACCACCATCACCACCACCACCACCACCACCACCACCATCAGCAGGACTCATCAGTATTTACACCATAATTCTTGACATGGCAGTGACTGTGTCCACTTTATTAAGCCTGGTGTGTCCAAACTCTCTCTCTCTCTCTCTCTCTCTCTCTCTCTCTCTCTCTCTCTCTCTCTCTCTCTCTCTCTCTCTCTCTCTCTCTCTCTCTCTTCATCTATCCTCCTCACATTTCTTCCAATCATTTTTCTTCCTTCATTTTGTCCTTTCTTCCTCCCTCTCTCTTTCTTTCCCTTCCTCCCATTCTTCCTTTCTCACCCTCCTTCCCTCCCTCTCCCTCTACCTCTCCTTCTCCCTCTCTCTCCACCCTTTCCCTCTCCTTGATCGAAACTTTGTGAGAAATGATTCAATTGGGGATAAAAAAAGAATACATAATAGAAAACGAGGAGACGAAAATGGGTAACTATCATATTTCCTTCTACATTATTTAGCACCCCTATATGACTGCAGGTTTATTATAGTGGGGGGTACGAAAATGCGCGGTCGTAACTGGTAATTACAGCAGTAGAAAACGAAACTAATGGAGAAAAGAACGTTGCATTACAATGATGCAAGCAATACTGACAACTTTTCCTATGAATTTTGGTCTGTAAATGCTAAAAAAAAAAAAAAAAAATGATAATAATAAATACTCATGAAAATATAAAACAGAAACAAAAATTGAAGGAAAGTTGAATAAAAAAAATTATAATCACACTATATAAAATTTGGGCACCAGTTTTTGGCAAGAATTGGTCCTTAGGATTAGAGAAGGAGAAGGAGGAGAAGGAGGAGGAGGAGGAGGAGGAGGAGGAGGAGGAGGAGCAGGAGTAGGAGGAGGAGAAGGAGATGATTTTGAATTGAGGTTGAGAAAGGAAAAAAAAGAAAAGAATAAAAAGTGAGGGACAGAGAGGACAGATATGAAAGAGAAGAGAAGAGGAAAACTGAATGAAAGAGGAGAAGAGGGGAAAGAGGGAGGAAGGAAAGAAGGGGAGATGAAAGGTAGTGAAAGATGAAACACGAGGGAAACGAAAGGAGAGAATAGTGAAGAGAAGGGAGACGAGAGAGAGAGAGAGAGAGAGAGAGAGAGAGAGAGAGAGAGAGAGAGAGAGAGAGAGAGAGAGAGAGAGAGAGAGAGAGAGAGAGAGAGAGAGAGAGAGAGAGAGAGAGAGAATATATTACAACACAACACGACATAGAACGAAAAGCAACACAACCCAAATAACCACAGCACACACACACACACACACACACACACACACACACACACACACACACACACATACACACACACAAAGAACACACTCTTACATACCAAGAGTACCAGTTTGGTGGCTCCACGTCCGCCAGGCACTGTACTAATCCTTTCCCACATACTGCTTGGTCTGAAAAATAGAAGGAGAGAGATTAATACATTATTAATCTGATTTCACTCGAGGATAACAATAATAACAAATAATAATGAAATGATGACAGGAGGTTCTGTTCACTGGATATCCTCCTCCTCTTCGTCCTCCTCCTCCTCCTCTTCTTTGCTATTGTGTCTCTTTCGATAATAGTTAGTGTAGAATAGTTATATAAATAAACTAGTAAGGATATCTA
>NC_087193.1:10722283-10729783 GCF_035594125.1 Scylla paramamosain | reverse complement strand
GCGTAGCTCGCCTGGACAACTTTCAACCCGATTGACTCTGAGCGGAAAGAATCACATTCATCCCTAGCCGCGGCAAGAACCCAGGGGCACACACCCGCCACCCGCGCCCTGCAAACCCACCCCTGTCGCACCCCGCCGCAGGGACCATCAGGAGGGGCGTGGCGGCGGGTCCCTTACTCCCTTAGCCACGTTTCCAGGCCTTTACGCTAATGGTGGTGTCATCCTGCGCCACGGACGGTCACAGGCGCTTGTCCGTGGACCGTCTTGGCGCGCGGACGGTCCCGAAGTTGTTCTGTTGTGGGGTTTGTGTTTGTTGTCTTCATTCAGGGACTGTTGTGTTGTGAGGTGTTGTGTTGTCTTCATTCAGGGAGTGTTGTGTTGTGTTGTGTTGTGTTGTCTTGATTCAGGGACAGTTGTGTTGGGTAGGCTGTGTGTGAGTTGTTGTCTTGTCTCCATTCAGGGACTGTTGTGTTGTGGGGTTATTGTCTTGATTCACGGACTGTTGTGCTGGGTAGGTTATGTTGTCTTCATTCAAGGACTGTACTGTTGCTGTGTGGGGGAGGGAACTCCGTTGTCTTGATTCAGGGACTGTTCTGGTTTACGGTGGCGGGGACTGTATAGGTTAATGTACTGTCTGGGTCTGTGTACCGTCTCTGTCTAGTCTAGTCTCTGTCTGTGTGTGCCGTCTCTCTCTCTGTACTGTCTTGCTCAAAGGATGGTTTGTTAATGGAGCGTAAATTGGGTTTGAATATAAGATTGATTAGACTTTGGCAACAATATTGACAATCACTACTACTACTACTACTACTACTACTACTACTACTACTTCTGCTACTACTATTACAACAACAACTACTACTACTACTACTACTACTACAAGAGAAATAATACTACAAATCATAATTAAAACAAATTAAAAACACTTCTTCATTAATTAACAACCACGTGCTTGAGCAGCAGCAGTAATGGTAGTAGTAGTAGTAGTAGTAGTAGTAGTAGTAGTAGTTGTAGTAGTAGTAAAAACAACAATAATAACAACAACGATAATGATAATAGTGATAATAATAATAATGATCATAATAATAATAATAATAATAATAATAATAATAATAATAATAATAATAATAATAATAATAATAATAATAACAGATTCCTTCATCAATAAATTCAAACTTGTCATGAAATTTTAACCAAGAACGCCACTCATTTTCAAATATTCCTTAATCTTAATATTCCTTGAACCTCCATCCTTCTCTCCTTCCTTCCCTCCCTCCCTCCATCCATCCCTTCCCTCCCTCCTTACCACTGGAGGAGGGAAGAGAAGGAGAGGAAAGAGTTGGCGATGAGATAGAAAATAAAAAAAAGAGAAAGAGAGAAAAGAAGAGATAGAAAGGAAGGAAAGACGAAGAAAGGAAGGAAAGAAGGAAGGAAGGAAGGAAGGGAAGGAAAGAAGGAGGAAGAAGGGTTGAGAAAAGAGGAAGGAAAGGAAAATAATAGAAATGAGAAAGGAGGAAAGAAAGAATAGAGGTGAGAGAGAGAGAGAGAGAGAGAGAGAGAGAGAGAGAGAGAGAGAGAGAGAGAGAGAGAGAGAGAGAGAGAGAGAGAGAGAGAGAGAGAGAGGTGGCTTATAACAAGGTTACCTGATTTAGTAGGCCAGTGTAGTCTGCAGATCTTTACTACTGGTATGAAGGAGGGGCGGGAAAGTGAGCAGGAGGAGGAGGAGGAGGAGGAGGAGGAGGAGGAGGAGGAGGAGGAGGAGGAGGAGGAGGAGGAGGAGGAGGAGGAGGAGGAGGGGACGTAGTAAAGTAGCACAATAAGATGGAGAAATAAAGGAGAAAAGGAAATTGGCAAAATAGAATAAAATGTAGAAGTATAAAGGAGGAAGAGGAGGAGGAGGAGGAGGAAGAGGACAACAACAACAACAACAACAACAACAACAACAACAACAACAACAACAACAACAAGGCTGCAATAGAAAAGAAAAAAGAAACGACAGAAGGGGGAGTGAAGAAGGAAGAGGAGGAGGAGGAGGAGGAGGAGGAGGAGGAGGAGGAGGAGGAAGAGGAGGAACACGACGAGAACAAGAACAAGGAGGAGGAAAAACAAGAGGATAACAATACAATAGAAAAAGGTAAGCGAATAAATTAAGGAGGAAGGGAACAAGAAATAAGAGGAAAAGGAGGAAGAGGAAGAAAAGGAGGAAGCGAAAGAGGAGGAGGAGGAGGAGGAGGAGGAGGCAATGGGGTAGAAACTCCTTCACTTTGCTTCTTGTTCTCCTTTCCTTCACCACGCGAAGAAAAGAGATAGGAGACAAAAAAGATTAGAGAGAGAGAGAGAGAGAGAGAGAGAGAGAGAGAGAGAGAGAGAGAGAGAGAGAGAGAGAGAGAGAGAGAGAGAGAGAGAGAGAGAGAGAGAGAGAGAGAGAGAGAGAGAGAGAGAGAGAGAGAGAGAGAGGAGAGGGAGAGGAGAAGTTAGAGAAAGGGAAGGAGTTTAATCTTCCTCATTCTTTCCATTTGCTTCCACATTCTAAAGGAGAAAGGAAAGACGCGAGGTAAATATAAGAAAAAAAGAGAGAAAAGAGAAAAGAAAAACAAAAGAGGAGAAAGAATTTAATTTCTCTTCATTCTTTCTATTATTATTTTTTTCTTTTTTTGCCTAGTTTTTAATAATCCACATTTTTCCTTCTATAACTGAATGAATTAACAGGAAGGGGAAGAGAAAAGAGAGAAGAACAGAATAGAATTAAAGAGAAGAAGAGATGTATATTTTCACTCAACAGAAGAAAGAAGGAAGAGAGAGAGAGAGAGAGAGAGAGAGAGAGAGAGAGAGAGAGAGAGAGAGAGAGAGAGAGAGAGAGGAGAAAGAAGGGGACATGAGAGAAAAAAGGAAGAGGGAAGTAAGAGGGAAGGAAGGAATTCAACTTTTCTTCACTCTCTCTCTCTCTCTCTCTCTCTCTCTCTCTCTCTCTCTCTCTCTCTCTCTCTCTCTCTCTCTCTCTGTCTCTCTCTCTCTCTAATCCACCAGCACTCACAATCAATTCCTTCCTTAACAAAATAAAAAAAAACACTAAACATTTTTGGCATATCATTAAGTCATCAATTTTTCTTTCATTACCAGAAAACATAAATGAAACAAAAAAACACAAGACAATTCCTTACTTATCCACCTTCAGTCACACAACCCAACCATGAAATTTAAAGGGAGTGTCGCCCCTTGTCATCTCCCCTAAAGGCGCTTGGTTAAGAAAGGACATGGGAGAAAAATGTAGCTAAATTTACTGTTTCCTGATGTTTAATTGTGTAGGCGACAAGGTTACGAGGAGAGATGGACAGCAAAGTTCTGACAGGTACCGTGTTGCTTTTCCAGTGTTTTGATAATTGCTAATGATTTGATCTTGTTCTGACGATCCTAGTTCACTTGGCTGCTTTTAATTATTCCTTCACTTCTATTGCCAGTTGATTCATGCAAGAAGAGGCACTCGACAAGGGCAACAAAAAGTGAAGTAAGGCTCAAACAGAGTGCCAGCCCCTTTCAAATTTATATGCAGGTGATCGCAGTTAACTTTACCAAAGAAAATTAAACCAGAGGCACTTCCACCGCTCCTCTTGCCAGTGACGCCTTACAGAATTATACTTTATAGTTTGGATCATCACATTTTGCCACAACTGAGAAGCCAGAACAGTCGAAGAATGAATTAAACGCATTGCTCCCTCGTCTCTATTTTCAAAGGTCACAGACGATTAGCTGTGATCTAACGAGTGCTTTTCGTTTTCGTTACGTAAGATTTTCTGGTAAGTCGTCACTGTGATAGTGAAAACATCCTTGAAAACTCCAGATAACTTCAGTTTTGTATTCTTAAACGCTTATCTTCTCTTAGGACTGTTTTCAGAGACGACAGAGATGATAATTTGTGTTCTCATGAGTTATTTTCCTATTGGTGGTGAAAAATCTTGAAGTCTTGAAGATTACAAAAACACCATTCTGATCTCCAAATAACTTCAAGGTTGTATTCTTAAACGCTCTCTTCTCTCAACGGGATCAATTTGAACAACCACAGAGATGATTAATCGTATTGTCATGAATGAATTTCTTATTAGTGATGTAGAATCCTTACAAACTCAACACTACCATCATGAATCCTTGAAAACTCCAATAACTTCACCTTTGTATTCTTAAACACTTTGTTCTCTCACCATGACTGTTTTCAAAGGCCACAGTGATGGTCAGGCGTGTTCTCATGGGTGGTTTTGCTATAGATGGTGCAGAATCCCTGTTAAATACCAATAAAATAATAAGAAAAAAAAAACCTGTGGAAACAACAACTTATTTCCACTATCTAATGTTAAATGTAAGAGGGAGGACTGGGAAATGTTGACGACTGTGGCCACTCATAATTTTAATGTAAAAATTGATAAAATAATAAATAAATAAATAAATAAATAAAAGTTTCACATATATTCAACCCTTTTCCTTGCACACTTGTTTTTTTTTTTTTTTCTTTTTTTAGCACTTTATCTCAAACAGCTCAGTAACCTAAAGAGAGCGAATTAACCTTCTACTATTTCTTTCTTTCTTTCTCTCTTTTTTTTCTTTTTACAGCCACACAAACAATTTTTTACAGAGCTCTGAATGTTAACAAAGGATGACCACAGCAGTAAAAGAGTTAAATGCTCTCTCTCTCTCTCTCTCTCTCTCTCTCTCTCTCTCTCTCTCTCTCTCTCTCTCTCTCTCTCTCTCTCTCTCTGGATGCTCTTTCACTGTGTGTGTGTGTGTGTGTGTGTGTGTGTGTGTGTGTGTGTTTGCAGGTCATCAGCTGAGAGGAGGAGCAGGTGTGGGTGCAGGTTTGGAAAGCCCACTTACAACACACACACACACACACACACACACAGTTTTCACAGATCCATTTAAAGCCAGAGAGAGAGAGAGAGAGAGAGAGAGAGAGAGAGAGAGAGAGAGAGAGAGAGAGAGAGAGAGAGAGAGAGAGAGAGAGAGAGAGAGAGAGAGAGAGAGAGAATCTTTAATCTCCGTTCTCTTCGCTTTCTTGGACTTTAAGAGCGAGAGAGAAACTTATGCAATCATTTCATTGAGGACTAACACTGTCAACGCAGGAAGGAAGGAAGGAAGGAAGGAAGGAAGGAAGGAAGGAAGGAAGGAAGGAAGGAAGGAAGGAAGAAAAAAACAGTAAACTAAAATATCAGAAAGAATAACAGCAAATTAAAGTGAAAGGAATAGAGAAGGAAAGAAAAGATGAAAGGAAATAAGGAAGGAAGGAAGGAAGGAAGGAAGGAAGGAAGGAAGGAAGGAAAGAAGGAAAGGAAAAGACAAGAGGGTAAGAAGCAACAAGGAGATAACTACGAATAAAACTAATACAGAAACGTGTGTGTGTGTGTGTGTGTGTGTGTGTGTGTGTGTGTGTGTGTGTGTGTGTGTGTGTGTGTGTGTGTGTGTGTGTGTGTGTGTGTGTGTGTGTGTGTGTGTAAGAGACAATGGGAAAAAAATATGAGGGAGGGAAAGAGAAAGAGAGAGGGAGAGAGAGAGAGAGGAGAGATGGAGGAAGGAAGGAAGGAAGGAAGGAAGGAAAAAAGGTAGGAAGGAAGGAAGGAAGGAAGAAGACAAAAGAAAGTAAAGAGATAAAGGAAACTTAAAACTCTACAGAAAAAAAAAATGAGAGATAAACACAGATGATGAGAAAGAAAGGGAGAGAGAAGAGAAAAAAAGTAACTGAGGAAAGAAAGAAAAGGAGAAAAACAACCACGAGAAGAAAAAGAGAACGAAGGGTACAAACTAATAATAAAAAAGATAAAACTGGTGCAAAAGAAAGGGAAGGAAAAGAATCGAAGGGAAGACAAGGGGATGGGAGGGGAGTGGAAGGGAGGGGAGGGGAAGGGAGGGAAGGGAAGGGAAGAGCAGGGAAAGGAAGGATACAGAAAGAAAAATGACGAAAAGGAAATAGGTAGGAGGGAAGGAGAAAAAAGTAAGAAAGACTAGAAAGACAGCAGGAAAACAAGCAGAGGAACGAAGGAAAGAAAGAAAAGTAATGAAAAAAAGGAAAGAAGGAAGAGAGAAAGGCAGAGAAAAAAGAAAAAAATGAAGGAAAACGAAAGTAGAGAGGAAAGAAGAAAAGAAAGAAAAGAACGAAGGAAGGAGGAAGCAAAGAAACCCAAATAAGGAAAAGGAAGCAACGAAAGAAAAAAACACACACGTAACAAAACTGATAAAAAAAAGAAAAACAAAACAAAACAAAAAACTAAAGAAGTGAAGCGGAAAAGGATATAAAAAAACGAAAAGGAGAAGAAGGAGGAAAGGAATGGAGCAATGGGAAAGGAAGGAAAGGGTGACACTAACACTAAAGTAAGGAAGCAACAAGGAGAGAAAATAAAACCAGTATAAGAAGTAGGTGAGGCGGAAGGGAGGTAAAGAATGAGAGGGAGAGAGAGAAGGATGGAGGAGAGGGAGAAGGAGGAAGGAAGGGAGTGTATTGGATAGAGTGACCACGCCCACGCCGGCTATCAAAAAGCGTGACCTCATTTGGCACCACAGACGTCAGTTCTATAGTGTGTTTTTCTTTCCTTCCTCTCTTCCTTCTTCCTCCTCCGTCTTTCCTTCGTTTTCATTACTTCCTTTCCTTCTTTTTTTTTTTCCTTCCTTCGCACGCGAGTAAATCTAGTAAACTATGATAAGGATTTTAAATTTTCGCCACTCAAGGTCACACACACACACACACACACACACACACACACACACACACACACACACACACACACACACACACACACACACACGCACGCACGCACGCACACGCACTTTACTTTTAACCTCATACATTATTTCCACACTCATTCTGCCGCCGCCACGCCCCCTATCACAGCCCCACGCCCCCTGCCACGCCCGCTCCCACGCCCATTAGCATGTCTATAGCCGCGCGTGTCGTGTCCTCGCCTCTACTGTACCACTGCCACCACCTCTCCCACGGCTGCTCCCACGCCTACGCCACGCCTCTGCCTCGCCTTGTTCCCATGCTTGTTAGGTCCACCATACGCCCACCACGCCCAGTCTCAACGCCACGCCCACCTTGCACGCCCATCCAGCCACGCCCATTTTTTTGAGTTTTCTTTCTGCGTCATTTGTTTTCTCTCTTGTTTTTTTTTTTTTTTTTGTTTTTTTACGTTCATGAGTTTATCACTGTTTGTTTCGTGCACTGTTCTTCACGTTTCTCCCGCCCTCACTCACTCACCCTCGACGCCCAAATCTGTCCCGCCCAGCCTAAGCATTCCACGCCCCCTCCCACGCCCACTCACGCACAGCACCACTCTCACAATATACCAAACCCCAGTAACAGACAATTTCCTTCCCTTTTCTTCCCTTTGCCCTTTTCTTTTCAGTTTATTTTTTCCCCCTTTCTCTCTCCCTTGACCAGCTGGCGGCGGCGGCGGCGGCGGCGGCGGGGGAGGCACAGTAGCGCCCAAGACTCACGTGCTTCACTCACCAAAGGACACAGAG
>NC_087193.1:10712283-10714783 GCF_035594125.1 Scylla paramamosain | reverse complement strand
ATCAAACAAAATACTGAAAAGTTTTAAAAAGTCAAACAAACAAAACAAACAAATGAGAAATACAATAAAAAAATCACATGACATAACATTTGCAACTTAATTCTTTTCTTTTCTTTTTTTACTTTCTTACCTTATTTTCTCATTTTCTTTCTTATTCCTGACGCATTAATCGTTCTATCTTTACGTTTACCTTATAAGAGACAGACAGACAGACACACAGACAGACAGACAGAGAGGGAAACTTGAACACACACAAGCCCAGACAAGAATTCTAAAACCCAGACACACACACATTAGCATAAGCATTACCATAACACCACAAAGGTATTTCAATTACAAAGGAAGATTAAATATGCAGATTATTAAGCACAATGAAAGTGAAATACCAAACAAAAGGTGAAACTGATCAGCAAAAGTCTGGAATCTCAATTGCAAAGGAGGATTAAAAGATTGTTATTAAGAAGCACAAAAGTGAAATACAAGGAAAAGATTGCAGTTTTAATTTAAAGGAAGATGAAAAGTTGATTATCAAGTAACATTGGAGTAAAACATCAAGGAAAAGATGAAACAGACCCGGAAAAGGTTGGTGAGGTAATTAAGGGAAGCAGGCGCGGTGCCACCCTCTCGGCGCCCAAATTACCATAGGGTGATTAGACCATTAGGGTGATTAGCGTTAATAAAGTGCATCACACGCCTTCATGACGATGGTAATTACGTCATTTGTAGGGAAGTACTTCATGAAGCACCGCGCGCACGCACGCACACACACACACACACACACACACACACACACACACACCTAATTAGTTACTACTTTCTTGTTTTTATTCTTTTTTTTCAAGTTTCATTCTAAAGTTTTATCTTTAGTTAATGTTGCTGTTTGTTATTCATTATTATTATTATTATTATTATTATTATTATTATTATTATTATTATTATTGTTGTTGTTGTTGTTGTTGTTGTTGTTGTTGTTGTTGTTGTTGTTGTTGTTGTTGTTGTTGTTGATGTTGTTGTTATTGTTGATTTTGTCATTAATACCCATATATATAAATAATCAATTACCATCACCATTACTACCACCACCATCACCACCACCACCACCACCACCACCACACCCAATACTAACGCTGACGCAATCACATAATAACAACATGTAGCAGGAAATAACAAGCTTCAGTAAAACAGATAATTACAACAAAAAAAGAAGGGGAAAAAAGAGAAGACTGAAAGTACACACTGTTGTCACGCATACCCCCCCCCTCTCTCTCTCTCTCTCTCTCTCTCTCTCTCTCTCTCTCTCTCTCTCTCTCTCTCTCTCTCTCTCTCTCTCTCTCGACAGGGAAATTATTCTCGTCACCGTCACGGCTTAAAGAGAGAGAGAGAGAGAGAGAGAGAGAGAGAGAGAGAGAGAGAGAGAGAGAGAGAGAGAGAGAGAGAGAGAGAGAGAGAGAGAGAGAGAGAGAGAGAGATTTCTATTAGCTTCCATTATTTGCTTTTCATTTCCATTTATTTACTTTTTTATTCCTCTCTTCATTTATTCATTTCATCCTCTAACTCAGTTTCTTTTTCATCTATTTACTTTTTCTTATCATTAATAATACTATCATTCTCTTCTTCATTTATTATCTTCCTCCATTTATCCTCCCTTCCCTTTTTCTCTTACTTTTCAATCTACGCTCCATTTATCATTTTTTTTCCGTCCATCTCTAATCTCACAATTCTTTATTCATTATTCTTCTTCTATCAATCCAACTTTCTTTGTCCCCTTTATTAACATTTGTCTATCTCTTTCTACAATTTTCATTCAACCTACCTTAATGTCTTTTTTTATTTTCCCTTTTTTTATTAATTACATTTTTCCCTTTTCCTTGCTTTTTTTTCCTTTTTTTTTCTTTTCCAGCCATTATTCTTTCTGTTATTATTCCAACAGATTTACCTTTTTTTTTTATTTTCATTTATCCCCACTTTCCTTTCACATCTCTTTGTCTATCCACATAATCTAATCTCTTTTCCCTTCTGTTCCAGTAGGCGCAGTTTTGGCAGCGGCCCTTCCTCTGCAGGCGGAGGCACAGGACATTGGCAGCCTCCTGAGAACATTTGCTGAACTAAGCTTGACTGGACGAGAACGGGGTGGAAGAGGAAGTGGAGGAGTGAAGAACAGCAGTAGTGGTATTGGAGGTGGAGAGGAAATGAGCTTGAACACATTCCACTTCTCCGTTTTCTTCTTCGGGATGCGAGTGGAGGAGGAGGAGGAGGAGGAGGAGGAGGAGGAGGAGGAGGAGGAGGAGGAGGAGGAGGAGGAGGAGGGGGTGGATGGGTGGATAACAGTCCCCTGGGCAGTGAAAATAATTTGGATGTGAAGTTTCGTGGGTTTTCGTGGACAGCGGAGGGACTTTGGAGGAGGAGGAGGAGGAGGAGGAGGGGGATACGTACCACCCAGCATA
Organism: Scylla paramamosain; assembly: GCF_035594125.1. Classification (NCBI taxonomy): domain Eukaryota; kingdom Metazoa; phylum Arthropoda; class Malacostraca; order Decapoda; family Portunidae; genus Scylla; species Scylla paramamosain. Next base: position 10,712,339 of record NC_087193.1, on the reverse strand, counting down.
AGTAATATAGGAGGTGGGCAAAGTGTCAGTGGTTATGGAGGAGGAGGAGGAGGAGG